>NW_010359622.1:334525-339467 GCF_000414095.1 Morus notabilis
TGTAAGTTTTTCTGCTTGACGTACCGTTGCTTTGGTACTCCGCGTAGAAGAAACTTGAAATTCAGTTGGTGGGCAATCATCAGAATCCAACATGAGCCTGCCTCGCGTCTCTAATCCTTCTTCCTCCCATCTTTATTCTTCCCTTACTTCTTCCTCACAAACAAAAAGCCGCCGCCCCTTTTCCCCAGAAGAACAACGCCGTGGCCGAAAAGGTAAGATTCATCATGTGATTTTGTCGACATTTTTTTTTTCCTTTTCTTTTTATCAATTTGGTGTGTCGTTCTTTGCATTTAGGAGCTAACTTATTAGTTGCTCATTGGTTTCTTTTCTCGATAATGCGGAAATATAGGCCGTATTTAGAGTTGGTTTTATTTTTGTTTTTCATGTTTTTAAAAGAAAAATAAAAATGGAATAAAAATGATGTTTGGTATAATTAAAAATTAAAAATAAAAATAAAAATAATTTTTTAGTTTAGTGTAAAATGTAAGAAAAATAAAAATTAATTTTTAATCGTTTTTCATTTTTTATACTGAAAATAATTTCTTGATAAAATTACCAAATATTTAAAAATTTCTCTCTGAGATTGAAAGCATTTTCATTTCCATTTTCATACAAAAAAATAAAATCATTTTGGAACGAGTTCCAAACGCACCCATATCCTTCCAACTTAATGCTGACAACTAGTATACAGAGAATTTAGTCTTAAGAGTGCACGAGTCTAAACTTTTATCTCTTATTCTTAATAAATATCCTTTTGTTAGTATAATTATTTGACTAAAAAGGTTATGAATCAAGAGTAAACGGTAAAAATCCCGACTCATGTACTTTTAAATGGTATTTATCAAGATTATCTTTATTTTAATTAAACTAGTTCAATTTCACATGCGATGCACGTGGAGAGTAAGCTGAGTATTAATTTTTTTTTTTGAATGCTAAAACCATTTCATTAATCAACAAATCATGAAGATTACAGATAACTTAATATAGAAAACTTGATATAACAAATCAAATCGATAGTTCCGTTAGCGTCGTAATACATGGATCCAAAGTCCGATAATGGACACAATTTGGAGCATTTCTCTTGACTCTTTTAATTCTCCCTCCAATGTTGGTTCTTTTGAAAGGGTTGTAGCAAACTCTTTGCAAAGACCAATCTCTGAAAGTCAGTATTCTTTTAGATTAAGCTCGCCGAAGCAAGATATCTGACTAAAGACATATAAAAAATAAAAAACGACACAAAACCCACACAATGTTATAGCTTGGTGAGGGAACACAATCAAAAACAATAAAAACAACCAAAACCCACACATATCAAGCCATTTGGGGGGAAAACAAACACCAACACTGATAGAATGACTGCCTTTATTCAACAAACAACTATAAAAAGAAAAGAAAATACCAACACAGACTCCATTATCGTGTAGATCAGCCGACGTAGAACACGTGGATATATTTTGGGGGCCGGCTCACCGGAGACGCGCTTCCGGTAGCTGGCCGAATTATTCTCCTTCTTCCCCGCTCTCTCTCTCTCTCTGGAATTCTCTCTCACTAGAAACCTCTTTTTCTGATATGATTATTGTTAGGAATGGTGTTCTAGAAGCATAAGATGTAATAGGATATTTATTATTTATTTAATAAAAGAGTTTATTCATTATTTTATGTGCATATATTTATGAATATTTTATGAATATCAATAAAAATTTCATGATTATTTATGTGACCTTAAACATTGTATATAAGTGTTATATACGAGAGGATAATGTTTAAGGATAATAATCAAAAAGCAATGTTCATAATGAATTTAATTAAAGTTCAGAATCTTTAATTAAAACATTATTAATACATGTCATTCACATTTAGAATAGAACGATGTTATCCGCACTGTTAATATAGTGAGATATTGAATGAGTGTATTTCACATAATGAGATTATGTGGAATAAGGACAAAGACACAATATGAATTTCTAATAATTTCCTTTTAAGTATAGAAATTCTAATTGAGTCTACCGATGGTCATATATATGATGGTCTTAATCTTGAGTTCTTAAGAGACTCCTATTTATGGATTTGTGTCTTTTGATTTACTCGGTACGGATTCTGAGATCCTGAATCCTATTCCTTGTATTTTGGAGACATGATGAAGTAGGTAGCCGGGAATGTTATTACACGAGATGGAATCCATTCCTTCTTAAGAAAGAAGTAGATAAATAATTCTCTTGAGGGTTTATTCGGAGTTCTTAAGAGGCTCTAAAAGATAAAAGTATAATTAGAGAGGTTAATGAATTGTACCTAGCTCTAATTATGAATTATTTATGTAGGATCGATCTACATGTAATGACTATATCAAATGGACACTTCAAGTTCTTAAAAGTAAATTATGTCTATAATTTCGAGAGTACAATTTCAAGTTTTTAGTGGAGTAACTTTTGGAATTAATAGAATTAATTAATTAATTAAAGAGTTTAATTAATTATTAATTTTATTGGAGCTTAGAATTATAGGTCCATGAGTCCCCCATCATCCTTGTATTATTTGCAAGACAAGATGAATTATCGGGATTTTATTTTACTCGCGAATAATTAATTGAGAATTAATTATATATTAAATAATGTGATTATTTAATTATTTTGTCACACACTGTGGTGGGACTACAGGGGGCGTATGACACTGGGAAAAATTCCGCTGGGATTTAGTTGCTTGCTCTCCAAGAAATCGAGTTTACTTATTTGACAAGTTTTCTAATTAAATTCAAAAAGGAAAGTAAAATGTTACTTTATTTGGAATTGAATTTAAGTTAAAATTAGAAACTGGAGAAATTAATAATTTTCTCTCTCATCCCTTAGTGTTGGCCGGCCCTTGTAAGCAAAAGGGAAGGAAAGTTTGTTTCCAAAATTAAAAGGGAAAGAAAAGCTTGTTTCCAAAAAAAATAAAAAAGGAAACTGTATTTTTAGTTAAATTAAAAATATAGTAGTTACCAATTTCCTATAACTTTGTCTACAAACAAAAGGGTTCTCCTAGTATTCTATAAATAGGAGACAATAGGAATCGGAGAAGATTGATTTTTCATCTCCTAATTCGCTAAGGTGACAAAAAAAATTTAGAGAAAAAAAAAAGAAGAACCGAAAATTTAGAGAAAAAAAAAAGAAGAAAAGTTCTTTCAATTTTCTCAATTCTTTCTCATACATGCATTGAGAGTGAAAGAATACTAAATTAGTGAGTGATCCTTTCCGATAGTTTTACTTTGAGCCCACAATCATCGTCTTGCGAATTTCAAGAGTAGACGAGGAAGGCTTAGGGTATTCTAAGAAAGCTTTGGAATGAGGATTGTTCGTTGGCCAAAAAAATCAAGTTATCTGCCTAATCGTTAGCAAGATATCTATTATCATAAATTAATGAGATTAATTTATTATTGCATAAATTAATATAATCTATAATGTATTCAAAAGGTTTTTATGAATTTTTTTTGTTATACACGATCCGCACTACCACGCTTCCACACTTTGAAAACGTTTCAAAACCAACAAAACATAAGGGTAAAAAAAGAACTAAAATGAAGAAATAAATAAGATTTATGGCAAACGTGACCAAAATAAAGAATAAAACCTCTGTGTAAAAATTAAGAAAATAGGAAAAAAAATGACCAAAATGAAGAAATAAATAAGTTTTAAGATAAAAAATAAAAAGAAAAGTTTTAGGGAAGAAGTAAAAAAAAGATAAAAAATGATCAAAAAGATAAAACAAATAAGTTCAAGGACAAAGGGAACTAAAAAAGAATCTCAGAACAATAATATAAAAAAGGAGTCAAAGAAGCTGACTAAAATGAAGAAACAAATAAGTTTATGGGCAAAAATAAAAGAAAAGAGATCAAAAAAGGATCAAAATGAAAGATAAAAAAGTTTTAGGATAAGAAGAACCAAAATGGAAAAGAAATAAGATTTATGGGGGAGAATAAAGAAGAAAAAGGGGTTAAAAGGATCAAAATGAAAAAAAAAAGAATAAATTAATTTTAGGATAAGTGGGAGATTGTTGGGAATAGTGTCCTAGAAGCATGAGATGTAATAGGATATTTATTATTTAATTAATAAAAGAGTTTATTCATCATTTTATGTGCATATATTTATGAATATTTTATGAATATCAAATGAAAATTTCGTGATTGTTTATGTAACCTTAAACATAGTATATAAGTGTTATATACGAGATGATAGTATTTAAGGATAATAATCAAAAACATTGTTCATGATGAATTTAATTAAAGTTCAAAATCTTTAATTAAAACATTATTAATACATGTCATTCCCATTTAGAATGGAACGGTATTATCCGCACTGTTAATATGACGAGATATTGAATGAGTGTATTTCGCATAATAAGATTATGTGGAACAAGGACACAGACACAATATAAATTTCTAATAATTTCCGTTAAACATAGAAATTCTAATTGAGTCTACCGATGGTCATATATAGGATGATCTTAATCTTGAGTTCTTAACAAACTCCTATTTATGGATTTATGTCTTTTGATTTACTCGGTACGGATTTCGAGACCTTGAATCCTATTCCTTGTATTTTGGAGACATAATGAAATAGGTAGCTGAGAATGTTATTATACGAGATAGAATCCATTCCTTCTTAAGAAAGAAGTAGATAAATAATTCTCTTGAGTGTTGATTCGGTACTTGGATTAGTAAGAGCGCTCTGGTTCATGAATGTGTTTTATGAATCACTATCCATTAGAAAATCAATGGTACTCAAGGATAAAGATGTAACTAGAGAGGTTAACGGATTCTACCTGACTCTAATTATGAATTATTTATGGAGGATTGATCTATATGTAATGACTATATCAAATAGACACTTCGCAATTTAGAAGTAATCAATGTCTGTAATTTCGAGAGTTCAATTCCAAGTTTATAGTGGAGTAACTATTGGAATTAATA
>NW_010359622.1:339528-340212 GCF_000414095.1 Morus notabilis
AGAATTAATTATTATTTAAATAATGTGATTATTTAAATTTGAATTTGAACACATCTAGATTTATCCATTTAAACTTATTTGATACGTTGTTTAATTTAGAATTCAAATTAATTTAAGTTTGACTTAAATTCGAATTTGAATTTGAATTAAAATTGGACTACAGGATAAAAGATATTTTCTCTTCCTACCCTATCTGCTATTGGTGCCACACATAGGGTAAAACCCTAACAGTGTGGCCGGCCACCTTGGAGATAAGGGGAAGGGATTTTCTGTTCCAAATTCAAAATTGGAGATAGGGATTTGATTCTGTTTTGAAGTTTGACTTCTACTATTTAAATATGAGAATGATAGAAAATTGTGGACACAATTTTTGAAACATTTTTTCTGCCCTAAATTGTTTGGTGGCCGAAATTCATAGAGGGAAAAAAAGAGAGCAAATATTTTTCTCCAAAAATTCCACATCGTGCATGCATTAGTGTTTGTGGAAATTCGAGTGTTTTAAGAAACCTGTTTTGTCTCACGTTTGTCCACACACACGTCTACGTGGAATCAAGGAATTGACGTGGAAGACTTTGGTATTCTAAACACAAACTTGGAGGAAGGACTGTTCGTGGTCGAAGAACTCAAGTTATCATCCGAGTCGGCTTCCAGGTATTTTTCCGGATTGAGTTCTTGATGTAAATT
>NW_010359622.1:340343-340510 GCF_000414095.1 Morus notabilis
CAATTGGTATCAGAGCGGTCTATAGACGATATTAATTTATGCTTCGATTATTTGATAATCAGAATTGATATATTAAATATGTGATATTTAATTATGTATGTATGTAATGGGAAGGCACTTGCATTTATGGATGTTTAATTTTAATTTATGTTGATGAATGTATGGAT
>NW_010359622.1:343431-343809 GCF_000414095.1 Morus notabilis
TGTGGCTAAGTTATTTGAACAATTATTTAAAGTTTATTTTGATAATGAATTTGTTCATATTTCTCGAAATGGTTTAAATATTTGTTCTAGACGTCTGGATGATGATTTATATTGTATAAAACCAATACCTAACTCACTGCTTAATACTGAAATGTTCAGAGTTGCCGAACCTAAGAATAAAAAGCAAAAGATTTCTCACGTCAATAACACATATCTGTGGCATCTTAGGCTTGGTCATATTAACCTAAACAGGATTGAAAGACTGGTAAAGGATGGTCCTTTACGCGAACTAAAAGTTGGTGAGCTTCCGGTCTGTGAATCTTGTTTGGAAGGTAAAATGACCAAGAGGCCTTTCACGGCGAAAGGAGAAAGAGCTAC
>NW_010359622.1:343826-344075 GCF_000414095.1 Morus notabilis
GTATGTGGACCGTTAAACGTCCAAACTAGAGGAGGTTACGAATATTACGTCACCTTCATTGACGACTATTCGAGATATGGTTATGTTTACCTGATGCAATAGAAATCTGAAACTTTTGGAAAGTTTGGAGAATTCCGAGCAGAAGTTGAAAAATAATTAGGTAAAACAATCAAGACACTTCGATCAGATCGAGGGGGAGAATACCTAGACCAAGAGTTCCGGGATTTCTTGATTGAAGAAGGTGTAGTA
>NW_010359622.1:344255-347398 GCF_000414095.1 Morus notabilis
CCTTAGAGTTGTGGTGCGGTCGAAAACCTAGTTTGAGACACGTGTGCATATAGGGGTGTCCAACACATGTGCTGAAAGGAAAGACTGGGAAGTTGGAACCCAAGTTCGAAGTGTGTATGTTTGTAGGATATCCCGATGGGACAAAGAGGGGTTTCTTTTATAGTCCTGAATATCAAAAGGTGTTTGTATCGACAAATGCCACTTTTCTGGAGCATGACTATATGATATATTCTAAGCCCAGAAGTAAAATAGTATTGGAGGAGTTACTTTCCGATGAGATCGGACCATAACCGACAAGAGTTGTCGAACCACTCAGAGAAAAAACCACAGTTCCTAATCAGACTCCTAAGGCACCTCGTCGTAGTGGGAGGGTAAGCATGTTACCCGACCGGTATACCGGGGAAGCCCAAATCGTCACTGCTGATGACGGTAAGGAGGATCCATCGACCTTTAAGAATGCGATGAATGATTCTGATAAGGAAGAATGGCAAGAAGCTATGAAACTCGAGATGGAGTTTATGTACTCTAACTCGGTCTGGCAACTTGTAGATCTACCCGAAGGGGTAAAACCCATTGGGTGCAAGTGGATCTTCAAGAGAAAGAGAGGAGCGGATGGAAAAGTAGACACTTATAAAGCAAGGCTAGTGGCTAAGGGTTATACCCAAAAGGAGAGAGTTGACTATGAGGAAACTTTCTCACCAGTAGCTATGCTTAAGTCCATCCGGATACTCCTGGCCATTGCAGCATATTTTGACTATGAGATATGGCAGATGGATGTCAAGACAGCTTTTTCGAATGGCTATCTTGAAGAAACCATCTATATGGAACAGTACATAGAAGAAGGCCAAAAGCAGAAAGTCTGCAAACTGCAGAGGTCCATTTATGGACTGAAGTAGGCTTCTAGATCATGGAACATCAGGTTTGATGAGGCTATAAAGTCTTATGGATTTGATCAAAATGTTGATGAACCATACGTCTACAAGTACAAGAAAGAAGAGAAAGTGGTCTTTTTAATTCTTTACGTCGATGACATCTTACTCATTGGGAATGAGGTGGGATTGATGACAGATGTAAATGAGTGATTAGCCAACCAATTCCAAATGAAAGATTTGGGAGAGGCAAGCTATGTTCTTGGGATTAAGATTATTCGAGATCGTAAGAAAAAGCTTTTGGCGTTGTCACAAGCATCTTATATAGACAAAGTGTTGTCTAGGTATTCGATGCAGAATTCTAAGAAAGGGAATTTGCCTTCTAGGCATGGTATTCACCTTTCTAAGGAACAATGTCCAAAGACTCCACAACAAGAAGAAGATATGAGACGGTATCCCTACGCTTCAGCTGTGGGAAGCCTTATGTATGCCATGTTGTGTACAAGACCAGATATCTGCTATGCAGTGGGAGTGGTCAGTCGCTATCAGTCCAACCCAGGATTAGATCATCGGGTTGCAGTAAAGTGTATTCTCAAGTATCTTAGGAGAACGAGAAACTATATGTTGATATATTCTGGAGAAGATTTGTCTCTCACCGGATACACAGATTCTGATTTCCAATCGGATAGAGATAGTCGACAGTCGATATCTAGATCTGTGTTCACTCTTAATGGAGGAGCCGTGGTATGGAGAAGTATAAAGCAAAAGTGTGTTGCTGACTCTACCATGGAAGCTGAATATGTTGCAGCTTGTGAAGCCGCAAAAGAAGCTACATGGCTCAGGAAGGTCTTAACTGATCTGAAAGTTGTTCCAGATATGGATAAGTCAATTAAGCTCTACTGTGACAACAGTGGAGCGGTGGCTAATTCAAAAGACCCTAAAAGCCATAAAAGTGCGAAACATATAGAAAGAAAATATCACCTGATCAGAGACATTGTGGATAGAGGTGATGTAGCGGGTTTGAAGATCACGTCAGAGGACAACCTTGCTGACCCATTCACCAAGACATTGCCATTGAATGTATTTGATCGGCACTTAGATGGATTTGGGATAAGAGACATGACACACCTACTTTAGGACAAGTGGGAGATTGTTGGGAATAGTGTCCTAGAAGTATGAGAAGTAATAGGATATTTATTATTTAATTAATAAAAGAGTTTATTCATCATTTTATGTGCATATATTTATGAATATTTTATGAATATCAAATGAAAATTCCGTGATTGTTTATGTAACCTTAAACATAGTATATAAGTGTTATATACGAGAGGATAGTGTTTAAGGATAATAATAAAAAACATTGTTCATGATGAATTTAATTAAAGTTTAATTAAAGTTCAGAATCTTTAATTAAAACATTATTAATACATGTTATTCCCATTTAGAATGGAACGGTGTTATCCGCACTGTTAATATGGCGAGATATTGAATGAGTGTATTTTGCATAATAAGATTATGTGGAACAAGGACACAGACACAATATGAATTTTTAATAATTTTCGTTAAGCATAGAAATTCTAATTGAGTCTACCGATGGTCATATATAGGATGATCTTAATCCTGAGTTCTTAACAAACTCCTATTTATGGATTTATGTCTTTTGATTTACTAGGTACGGATTCTAAGACCCTGAATCCGATTCCTTGTATTTTGGAGACATAATGAAATAGGTAGCTGAGAATGTTATTATACGAGATGGAATCCATTCCTTCTTGAGAAAGAAGTAGATAAATAATTCTCTTGAGTGTTGATTCGGTACTTGGATTAGTAAGAGCGCTCTGGTTCATGAATGTGTTTTATGAATCACTATCCATTAAAGAATCAATGGTACTCAAGGACGCAGATATAATTAGAGAGGTTAACGGATTCTACCTCACTCTAATTATGAATTATTTATGGAGGATTGATCTATATGTAATGACTATATCAAATGAATACTTCACAGTTTAGAAGTAATTAATGTCTATAATTTCGAGAGTGCAATTATAAGTTTATAGTGGAGTAACTATTAGAATTAATAGAATTAATTAATTAATTAAAGTGTTTAATTAATTAATAATTTTACTGGAGCTCAGAATTATAGGTCCATTAGTCCCCGCGTCGTCCTTATAATTCTACCAGACACAAAGGGCAAAATGGGAATTTTAGAATTACAGAATTCTAAAATTAAACACTCGAAAATAATTAATTGAGAATTAATTATTATTTAAATAA
>NW_010359622.1:347938-368641 GCF_000414095.1 Morus notabilis
AAACACAAACTTGGAGCAAGGCCTGATCGTGGTCGAAGTACTTAAGTTATCATCCGAGTCTGCTTAAAGGTATTTTTCCGGATTGAGTTCTTGATGTAAATTAATGCGATTAATTTATTCGTGCATAAATTAATATAATCTATAGAGTATCTCAAAAGTTTTTCTGAAATTTTTGTTATACACGATCCGCCTCTCCCCACGCTTCCGCTCCCGAATTCGATTCGGGAACCAACAGTTGGCTGTCCGCCATTATAAGTATGACGACACTAACTTTTGATCATCATCCTACATTCATACTTAGCATTACTTAACTTCTACTACTTTCTAATTATAACCTCCTAAAAATTCAGGCTAATTTTTTTTTCATTCATACGCCTAAATGTTGTAGCATTTTGCTAGCATTCTGTCTTCAACCATTCATACATCTTAATGCTATAGCATTTTGCTAGCATTCTGTTTTCATCTATTCATACATCTTAATGCTATAGCATTTTGCTATCATTGTTACATTAATCATACCTTGTGACTAGAGGTTGCTATGCATAACCTCACTGTCTCGTAAACTCAACTTTCGTTATATAAGTCATCTATATTCATAAAAAACTATTTACTTTTACACAAAACACGTGATGCATCCACAACCCACTTGCCCACATTCTACTGCTACATCCTCTCTGCATGCCCAGTAACAAGTTTCAGGGAGGCGGTGCCTTACCCGAGCTTCCTACAACACGAACAAACTTAATGAGCTTTCGCTCAACAAGTATTAATAAGTCATAACAGATGTAATAATTATGCATACCCATATATGCATTCATGTCATATATCCTGATACATTCTGTACTACTAAAACATGTATAGTTTATGTTCTTCTTTCATTACATACTTTGTTAAGCTTTTGTCTCATTATAGTCGATCACATTGTATTTTCACGTTCTGAACGACTTTCATTTTGTGTTTCTCATTCTTTTCATTTTTCTTTATAGATACTGTACCTTTATATGGAACGGTTTATGTGTTACATTTTCTTGTCTTTTACTTCTTATGGGCCCTGTCCTGTTGTACCATAGCGCGCATAACCAGTGAGGAGTGGGGTAGCTAACCAATCCAACTCAGTCACGGTTTCCTATCTTTCATAGTCTCATAATAACCTTTCCTTCGAAGGCTGGTACAAACAGGACGCTTGGTCTCTTACTGTTTATCAATTTTCTCATTAAAACGGTAACTTTAGTTAAATCTTATGAATTTGTGCATTTTTTGGCAATTTATCATGAGATTGACTTTTCGTTAAAGTTTAACTTTTTCTCTTAACTTGACTTCGACTTAACATCGATACATACTTTTCACAGAATAAAGTTCTACGGCTACTTAAGGCTTGTAGATACATGCATAACATTGTATCTAACATTTAGGAGTCATCTTTCACATTCTAGCATACATTTAGTCTACAATATGCTCGGATTGAGCAACATAGAGAAATAAATTTACTCGTGTTGTAGACAAGAAAAACTACTGATACTTACTAAAGTTTCGCTAACGATGCGTCATTTGTCTCACTTGATGCTTTCTGACTTCGATCGTTAATCGATCCTATTGCATAAATTTCTGATTGTTAGATTCAAAATCTAAGATCAATAATTACATTGAAATTTACTTCGGAAAGGTCTACAATCCTTATGTTTAGTATTCAATCCCAAAATATTTCATATCTCAAGAATTTGCACTAAAATCGTGCACGTTCCTCAGTCATTGGCCTAATTTTTCAATTTCGGTCCAGAACTGTGAATTCTCATTGTGTTCGGTTTCTATACATCACCGATTATCGAATCACCTTTCTTTTCACACATTAATCCCTTATTCCTCTTGAAATCTGGTTTTAGTTCAAAATACTAAAACTAAATTTCGGTAGAGTTCCGCCTATTTCTGCATGTTTCCTGAGCTAACCTTAGCTCATTTTATCCGTTGTTTCCACCGTCAACCATTCACATACTTTCTCTTTCAATTACATCACAATTTCTAGGGTTTCCTCATATTTCCATCAAATTTCTCCATACCAAAAATTGATAGAAACAAAGGTTAATTAACCTAGAATATATCCTTGATTCATCAATTTTTAAGTTCCTTAACCATTAAAAGCTAACTACCATACTTAAGTGAAATTTTCCTCATGCTTTCTACAACATCCCATGTGCAGCCATAGTGAAGAAATGAAGGGAAAATTTGAAATCTCACCTTAGAGAGTGAAGAACAAGCTTCGGTGATGCTGTTCCTCGATAATTCTATCGATTTCTGCTTAAATCTCGTTTTTCTTCACTTTGGAATTTTTTTTCCTCTCTTTCTCTCTTGGCTGATGCTCTCTGTTCTTATGCATGAGAAATGACTATTTCTCACATAATATACCTTTAATGAACTGACCAATAAATAAAGCAAAAGTCTAAAAATACAATTTTGACTTTTCCAATGACCTTTTTACAAAATTACACAAAATATCCTAAAAATATCTTTCCTTTTCCTCTCCTCCAAGTTTGGCCGGCCACCTTAGATGCCACATGGCTCGATCTCAGACCTTCATCCAATTTTTCACTTTTAATCTCAACCATTGATCATTTAATAATTATCCTATTTTGGTTCAGTTTAATTCCTATTCGGTACGCGTTTTATACACGTTTTTCGGACAGATGGTCAACTTAGTCAACCTTGACCATTCTTGACTAACTTTTTGAGGGCGACATTTTGGTCGACTCTTGGTCAAAAAATTTGACTCGGTCAACTCAAATCAGTCGAAACCCTAATTTTCTCGGTTCGGCCTTCCAAACCCCTTTTTCGTCTGTTTTTCATTCCGATTGTTTCTAAAACCCTAAAATTGATGTCTTTCAATTCTTTTCCATTTCTTAAACTTATCATTCATGTGTTTACCCACTTATGGGCTTAACATAACATTCCATACTTCTTTCTTAAATACAGTCTGAAAATCAATAATTGCATCATAGTTTGGAAATTTCTGAACTTTAACTTATAACTTGCTATTTCATACTTATATCAACAAATACTTATCATAAAAGTATTTTTATTAATGATACAAAGGATTCTAGAGAATATTATCCTATACAATAATTCCGATAATGACAATAAGAGCTGCATGGGATCATCTATTTCGGGCTCATGTGAGCATGCTTTGGTCCACCAGTTGAATTGTGACACATGGCTACGTTTTTATTGAACGCTCCTGATTTTGCCATGTGGATCGCACTAATAGATATGCCAAATCGTGTTTTGACACGTGAGTTTTAATGAACCCTGATGCACTGAACAGTTTTCTTTACCACAAAAACCAAAAAATAAAAATAAAAACTTTGAACGAAAAATTTCGTTCTTAAGCTCAAAAAACCCACTCACCTTTAGTAATGTAGTATAGATGATGAACAAGGTCGTGCTAGTTATTCTGTTTGTAGCAGGTTGTTGAAAGCATCAAAATGCTAGTAGTTTGCTAATTCTTACGTGTAGCTTTGGCTTGTCAAATTTTTCAATATTTTTCACTTCTCTTAATTGGCGCATTTTCAGTTTTGCATCGTGCCATTTTAAGTTTAGTTAGATGGAAAGAATGTAATAAGTGAACCTTTTATTTTTTAATAGTAACAAGTGACCCTAAAGTACTCAACTTTAGTGACTTAATGTTTTTTTTAATAGTATAATTTATCCAGTCAATTTACCAATTTTGTGGATCATTTTTGGAAGAAAAAAAAAGGACCAAAATTATGATGTTGATCTGGCTAACAGGATTTGGGGATGCTCAGCGAGGATGTTCAGTTTTGTGTGCGCGCGCGTGCGTGTCCTATTTGTGTTATTGTTTGCTACCATCAACTCAGGTCTTATGATCTTGGTCTTACAATTTCACAATATTCATCTTTGCTTGCCTTGGGGTGATGTTCATTTTTTTATACTGGCATATGTAAGACTTCAAATTCGTTGTGATGTATATGATCTTTTTCTTGATTCTTTCTTTGGGCGATTGCTGGCTGCGAATGTTGTTTACTTGAAATTATATCGCTGTTCCTTATCTATGATGGCTTGACGGTAGACATAATGGTTATTTGGGTTTTAAATTTCAAAATTTTGGAAAGAGCTAATGTGGATTGCATTAGCCATTTGCTAAGTGAATGATTCTTGTATGTTATGAAAAGTTAGATGCGATTTTTTGTGTGAGTTTTTAACTGTAGCCAAATTAAAATTGAAAATTCGAATCGGCAAACTGAACGGGGCCTATATCCCTTTCATCAAGACTTTCTACGAGATTTGGATAGATGAGAATTATTGTTTGATTTTATCATTTGCAGAAAGATGTTTTCTTAGAGGACGTTTAGTTCATGGATTCAGAATCATAATTCAGAATCATTCTTGGTTTACGTGTGTTTTTAATGAGAGAAAATACTATAACGAGCTACAAACCATGATCCGAACTATGACATGAATTCTTACTCCAAACGCATAATCTGCAAAAATGCCCCAAATACCATATATTTTTTAACAGGTCCAGTCAGATCTCAACTTCTACCTACTGTCATTTCATCCATTTTATGTATACTTCTCAAATTTTTGTAATTTCTTGTCAGGGACGCTCCATACAAGAGCTGGCAAAAAAGAACCTTAAAAGTTTGAGGCAAGACGGTGACGATAATGAACCAGAACCCAAAGTAGCAAGGAGAGGCAGCCATTTTTAGGGCTTATTATGACGATTAGCTCCCATTATTACTTTAATATTTTACAGTTTAGTTTTCATTGTAATTTTTAATTTGTAATTGTAGGGTGAATGAACTCTTAGGGTGCGTTCATTTGGCTGATAAAACTAGAGTTAGCCCAACTGAGATTGAGTTTTGGCCCTTATCCTACGTTCGGTAACCCAAACTCAAATTCAATACTCGAGTTTGAACTGGAGTAATGAAACATCACCTACCCCTTGAATTTCAATAACTCGAGTATGTCTTCTACAGTGCAGATTCTCTGCATAACAGCCTTTTCACAGGCGCTTGTTACCGTTGCTTGCCATTCCTTTGTCGTTTCCAAAGCTTGCTTTCTGCTTGGCTCACGAGAAAGGGGCCCTCTCTGGTTGTTGCTTGGCTCACGATTCTCTTCTCTCATCATCTCCCATCTGCTACAGTCGATTCTCTGTGAAAGTTGAGAGTCCGGCAGTCGGGGATGCAGTTTTGATTCAGTGGGTTTGTGCAAATTGAGGGACGCGTGAGTTTTTCCTTCATCGTTCACCCGTAAATCCCTTAAAGACCACCCCTTTTCCTGATTCTGAAACAAAGAACAAACTCTAGATCCATTCTTTCGTCTTCCCCGTTTTCTTCAATTTTCAAAACGGAGAAAATTGGTCTGAAGAGAGTGAAGCGTTGTCTTCAATTGGCCGTAATATTGAGTCGATGTAGTGTGCAACGTCGTTTCTGAGTCCGTAGCTGTTGTCTCCGGTACAGGTCTTCCCGTTGTCGTTGCCGTTGGCGAACTTGGCTGGCAGATCCGTCGTACTTGCATTTGGGGGTTATCGAAGCAGAGCATCAACAGTCATCTGTAGGATCAAACACGGTAAACATTCTCTCACATGATTTTTGACATTATTACGAATACTGGAGTCTCTGTGTTGGTTTGCTTGGCATTTGATTTTTGACATTATTAGGAATATGTCTTGGCCCCTGATATTGCATTCGAAAGCATGATAAGCTAGGTCAGTTGTGGAAGTGCTATATGTTTTGTTGATTCTTCTATTCAAAACTTTGCTTTTGAGGTGATTAGGATGAGTCGGTGAAGAGTGTATAATGTGGTCATGATGCTGATGATGATAGTGCATAATTTGTGCTTCTTTTTACGTAATGGGTCTCTCTGCTTTGAATTCTGTTACCATTCAAAATCCTACTTCGTAAATTGCTAATGCAGAATAGGACAATTGTTAGAAAAATTTCGGGTTACCAAAGAATATAGGTGTTGAATTGAGGGCAGAACACAGATATGTAGGTGATTTGCTATAAAATTTAGGTTTATTAGAGGTGAGTATACTCCGGTGTGGCAAAACAGGACAATCGTTAAAAAAATTTTGGGTTGCCGGAGAATGTTGGTGTTGAATCGAGGGTATAACACAGATAAGTATAAGTGATTTGCTGTAAACATTGGCTTGATTAGAGGTGCTTACTAGACTATTGATTGTTTGAGGAGCAACGATAATCATGGAGTTATATACATGTTAGAAAGTCCAGCTATATTTGACTCGTCATGCTAACTACAGATATGGTCATGTCTTAGGATCCCTGACTATATAACAAAGGAAATTTAGTCAAAACATAAGTTTGATACTTCTTTGTCCCTTTTAACACAAGAAGACTTGGCAGTTTGCTGTGAATGATTGTTGATACTTGTTGGTTGCAAGTATTCTTAGTTATTGTTGAGGGGGTTGCACTTGCTTTAGAAAGTAACTTTAGCATGTCCCAGTAGCTGAGTTATTCGGCTCAAATTAGGAGGCATTTTACTTTTTGTTGGATAAGAGATCAAAATGAACTTGGAAATGTAAAAAACCACAGTTTAGCTGATTTTCTTGAGAAGTTGACTTCATATGTTGTGAAATTGCAGCATCTTCTATTGTATTATACAAATGACTTCACTGTGGAAATACTTGTATACTTCAGCAGTACTTGACATAGAACCAACGCTAGCCAGCAACAATAATAGCAACAAAGTATACACTGTTAATAATAGAAAAACAAGTAAAAAAGGAAGGGAAGGAAAAAAAAAAGGTGCGGGGTTTTATGAAACAATAGTTAATACTTGTTTTTTGTTTGTGGAATTTTATTTGTCCGGGATGATGCCGTTGGTGTGTGGTGGTAGATGCCGAGAGGGGGAAAGGATGATGACACGACTCTTCATTGGAATCAAAAGCAGAAGGAGGAGTTGTTGCAATGCCTAGCAGAGTATAACCGTAAATACAATGGTAGGAAACCGGCCCAAAAAACTTGGAAAGACTGGGCAACTGAACTACAACAACATTTTAAGGATCCAGTTACGGCTGCTAAGGTTCAATAGATGAAAGTGCGTCTAAAAGGCAAGTTTGATAAGGAGGTTATACTACGTACAAACACATGCCTTGGTTGGGATCCTGTGATAGGCGCTGTGACTTGTACGGACGAGTACTGGGATGATTTTGCTAAGGTAATTTCCAGATGTTCATTTTCCCTTTTCGCATTATTTACCATCAGTTAGGACATGTGTTAAACGTGAGTTAGCTTATGTGGATGTTCTTTGTCACACAGAACAAGAAGTGGGCTAATGCTGCAGAGAAGCAGCCCCTAAAAAACTTTGACCTGTACTATGAGGCCTTTGGTAGTACCTGTGCAGGTGGAGATTTAGTGAAGGGATTGGAAAAACCTACCACCGAGCATGTAGACACAATTCCAATCCCGGATGAAGAAGGTGAAGGGGGGCGACATCGCATTCATTAGGCAGCGACGACGGTTTTGTCACTATGATGCGAGCTGGTTTGAACACTGCCAGGAAGGGCTTGAATGTCACGTCGGCGAGTCTCAGTTCCTGAGGTTCCCGATGTTCGATTGAAGATCTGAGACCATATCCTGACTCGTTTCGATATGTTGAACACAACAATGACCTCGGTTTGCACCAATTCCCCTCCATTGAAAAGTCTACTGGTACCGTGCATGCAGATCGAGGCGAATTAAATGGATTCGTTTAGGTCCAGAGCAAGCTGTGGAGCTTTAAGATGGTCGGGCAATGTGAAGTTATCCGTAGAATAAATTGCCAAAAGGTAGCATATTCTTGTACATATCCTTGATAGCCTTACTTTAAATGATTTTGGCTAATGATAATATTTTAGAACAAAACTGTTTAAAGAAAATGATTTTAGATGAATAGCATGAATAATGCTATTGAGTTTCCAATGATTTTGAAAATGAGGATGTTAAAAGTATCATTTCTTAAAATGAAAAATTTTAAGAAATGATAAAACACATGGTGGCCTCAGAGATCGAGATATGGGAATCATATCCTTGGGGGCAGGTCCCGAAACCCGTACGGATCCACTTCTTGCTCAGTGGTGTTATGGCTCTGCATATTTTCATTATACATATATTTTTCTACTACTATGTGAGTATTTCTTTTTTTCTAAAAAGAATGATCGGTTCTGAGTGTATGTCTTCAGACCGTGAGTACCTTTATTTACATTATTTTATAAAATTATATCATATTGGGCCTTCCGCTCACTTTTACTATTATGTTTTCAATGTTTTAAACTCCCTCCAGAGTTAGCGGTTTAGATTTATAGCGTGACAAGTGGATGCCAATGGATTGAAGGCGCGAGATTCGAAGCGGTACATTTGTTTTGGATTTATAGTTTTAATTATGAGATGTACTGTATTCCTGTATATAAACTGTATTGGTCGATAATGTCCCAGAGTTGTATTATTTCAAACTTTATGGACTGTTTTAAATATTTTTTTGTAAAAAAATGACTCCGGAGCAATATATTTTAATATTTATTTCGGTATTTGTATATTTTATTTTATTTTCATGGATTTTTCTTAATTAATTCAGTTTAATTAAGTTAAATTTTAAATTAAACCCCAAGAATCACGGCCCCATCTTTGGAGTCGTGACAGTTTTTGGTATGAGAGCACGGCTTCAAATTCTATGGGAAATCGAGTTTGTGTGAGTTTTCTATTGAGTTTTGTTCTTTTAACATTTTTTGTGTCGGGACGTGTCGTACAATACTAGTTAATACATGATACAGTCGCACTTGAGAATTTGACGTTAGAGTCCATTTCATTTTCCTAGAGTACTTCGATGGATAGATTTGATGTTCCTATATCGATGTTTATCGATATGAAGCTTAAAATCAAAGTTAGACTTTGAAACTCTCGTGAAGTTTTCATTTTGATCCAATGTTATAGATTTGTTTCCACAAGTGATATTGACTTTTGTCAGTTTCAAATTCAAAATCAGTATTGACTTTGGAATTCTCGTGAGGATTTCAGTTTTGAGATGATATTCGTTCTGACTTCCGCGTAGTTGAGTTCTCGATATTGGTTCCATCCACCTTTCGACACGTCTAACATAGGGGTTTAAGTTGATGGAGGACGATGACTTAAAATTGAGCAGTCTTGATCGTTAAAGTTTCTTTCCTCCTCGTTTGTTTCTTTCCAATTGGATTAATGCGCAAGTTTAGTCTTGCAATCTAGCTTTGTATCCTTGCTACTCGTTTCAGTTCACTTGATGCATTCTTTTATCTCTTGAGAGAGTTTTTGTCAAGAGTGTTTATTTCATGGATTCCTTGAGTTGATAAGATATCATTCTTCCTTCGAATAATGATGATGGTGGCTATAGACCCCGTCGAGAGATTGACGCTTATCTCAGATATTAAATTATGTTCAGCTTTTGTTTGGAAAGCATGGTAGGTCATAACCCACAGGTGCCAGGATTCCAAATTTGAGTTCTATTTTTAATCTGTTTTGACCAGAAGCTGGTCCCCCTATTATTATTAGCGTATCTAATCGTGCTATCTTTCTATCATAGTCCTATGTCACTCATGAATCGAAATTCTTCATTGTCTCGAGTGTTAGTCTCGGTGATTCTCTCATTAACTTGAACCATGTCATTGTAAGACATTGGCTTTGGATATTAATTATATACCATATCTTCTCTGCTATTTCGCTTTTGAGATTCTAATTTCGAACTCTATTCTTAATCTGTTTTGAACTGGAGTTGGACTTTCTACTTGATAACTATATTTTGATTCATATTCTCTTTCTATCATGAATCAATGTTATTCTAAGATCAAGACTACTCTTTGTTTCGAATGTTAGTCCCGGTGATTTCCTTCCTAATACAAAAACATGCCACAACATTCATTCTCTTTCCAGTGTACGGTTATCATTAGTGTGAGATTTGTAGTTGATCTTAGCTTTGAAAATCCTCATTCAGTCACCGGATTTTAGAGGATTAATCGTTATTTGATTTCATATATATTCAATATTAAATTCCTATTGGTTCTTCTTTTAGAGTTAAATTCGAGTATGCAAATTTCTTCGACTTTCTAGATTCTAAGTCGATGATTGATATTCTTCTGTTCGATCATCCCCAGAATTGGGTGTCTCTATTCCAGTGATTGAAAGTATATGTTGTTGATTGACTTCCAGCTAGAATTGATAATATTTTGGATATGAGATTCCTAGATGACAAAGCGTTTTCTTGTCTCATTCTATAATTTCAAAACTGATAAAGACTTGAACGAGGCGAGTGGTCTTATCTTATTGAGATTGGAGTTCATTTCTTTCTCATTAATTGGGTGTGACAATCGAAGTATACCATGCCAATGTCATAAGTTTGTTTTTCATGACAATGAAGGTGTTTTCTTCAACCGGTGTTCAGATGTTGCAGCAGAACCGTAAGATGGATGTTCCTCCCCATCTTGACACGTGAAATCTCCACAATAAAGGCATGATGAGTCTTAGTCCATAGGTTCCAAGATGTTCATCTTGACGAGTTGTCGTGTTCATCTTCTTTTCCCACCATGTGTATGGCATTCCTCATTGTGAACTATATCTTGAAATGAGATTTTGAATGGAAGAACTTCTTTAGCAGATGAGATTGAGTTCCCTCGGACTGAAGATGTTGGGTTCGATCACCCTAGGGTGATGTCTTGTCAAATTTATGTGAAATTAGAACGAGTAGTTCTAGCGATAAGTATGAACAACACTTTGGACGTTTTCGAAATCGATGTCAGACCGTGGGTGTTACATTAAAATCGACCTTGAAATCATTTAGTCCACGTGATGGATTTCCTGCAAACCATAAGAATTTTCCAAAAAGGCCGTTTTGATTTTCTATTATGTGTTTTTGAGGGCCTTGTCTATTTCTAAACTTAGCATGTGATATGCCAAATCGAAGGCCTCTATGTCTAGTTCCTATAGGAGCTGGAAATATCGATTTAGGAGTCCCACAGAATTAGTTATGCAGGTTTTGCTAAAACGTTTTAAATCTGCATCTTAAAGAGAAACTAGGAACTCATGAACTAGAGACCCAAATTTGAAACTGAAGTTGCTGAACTTAAAGTGAGTTTAGAACCATTTAGTATACGCTATAAGCTTCGTGTAGCCATGAGAATCATCCAAAACGGATAATCGTAGCTCAAGTTATGCATTTTTGAAGTTAAGCTTGATTTTTAAGAATTCTGCAGAAAAACAGCCACGTTTTGATATGGTATAACGTGTTTTTAGAGACGTTAACAGATCTAAAACTAAGTTTATGATAGCTCTTTGGAAAGCCCTAGATGTCTACTTTGATTAGCCGCTGATTTTGTAATTTTTGAGGTTGTGTAGAATATTTTATAATTATTCCCGTAACAGCCGCCAAAAATGTCTTTTCTAAGAATTGATAAAATAAAGAACTGAGACCCTTACTTTTTGAAATAACATTGCTGCACCTAAACCACCATTGCTACCATTTAGAACATGTTACTAGTGACGCGTGAGAGTTAAAATCACGTCATTTGAAGTTTTGTAACCCGAGTTGTGCGCATCAGAAGTTTCATGTAGAAACTTTCAAAAAGCTGTCAGAACCAGAAAATAATAGAATTTTGATTTCTTGAAAACTGTTTTTGAGGTGGTTAGAGAGCTCAAATTTTAGCATATGATAACTCGTTTCGAAGCTCTAGGTCTCTACTTTATTTAGAAATTAGAATTACACTTTTTAGATATATGTGAAATGTTTTATGATCATTTCCGGTAGAAAGGCCAAAACTGCGTTCTTGGCATAATGCAAAAAGTGTGAATTTGAACCCCAACTTCTAGAACCGAGATCGCTGCACTTAAAACACTTAACCTACCATTCAATGTGCTTCATTAGTGATGTGTAGCACTTAGAATCACTCTGTTTGATGTCTTGTAGGCTGAGATGTGCGTAGTTGAAATTTCGCTTAGAAACTTTTCAAAATGCCTTGAAAAGTTGAAGTTTCAGAATTTCAATTTATTGTAAGATGTGTTTAAAACGCTTAGAATATTTAAAATAGGGCATGTGATAGCTCTTTGGAAAGTCCTGAATGTCTATTTTCATTAGGAACCAGTTTTCCACCATTTGGAGAAACGTAATACGGTTTGCACGTGTTTACGTGACAGGTGTCAGATCAGCCCAGATGCAAAATTAAAGAACTGAGTTAATTAGATAATTCTTTTAGATAATCCGAGTCTGATTAAGTGGAGAACCTCCTTTAAGTACTTAGCTTAAGGTCCTTGGCTAGATGTTGAGAATCTAAAACCTTTTGGGTACTGTATAAGAATCATGTTCGTGATGATTCTTGTTCAATAATTCTATAACCTTGTATAACTCTTCTCATTAGAAGTTTAAAGTTTAGACATATATATATATATATATAGATAACGATTCACCCAGTTGATAGATGAGAAACCGTTATCATACAAGAAATGTCACGCCCCGAGACAGGGGTCGGTGACGTAGAGTTCGATTAGGGGTTAAACGCATGATAATAAGGAATTCCCAATGAGCCCCACACTAAATTAAAATAAATCACAAGGGAGAGACTGAAACTCAAGCCTCTCACACTGTACTAACACAGGATCTTTCCATAGGATCTCATTACCGTACATACATGACATGTAAATAAAACATTACAGACATCATCCACAGTCTAGAAATTCAAATATCAGAGTTTACAAATCCTTACATATACTCAAGAGGATGAACACAATCCTCACTTGATCGAACAATAGCAAATAATCCAGCTACTATGCACCGCTCCTAGAGTCGCCTGGGAGGAGTTTAATACATTTGAAAAATAGAAAATGTGAGCGGAAGGCCCAGTAGGATATAATTTGAAATAACTTTATAAATAAATGAATAAATAAATGGAAAAGTAAATAAAATAAGACATTCAGTCCCGACACAATAGCCGGAACCTCACATCCTTTTTCTCAAAGGAAATATATTTCAAAATATATCCGTATTACAAGCATCAACAAGTAATTTATACTATGATAAATCACTTACACAACCACGTGCACAAGCCATACCCCCGGGGTTTCGGGTCTTGCCCCCAAGGATGCACTCTCCACATCCTCTCTTGGCCATCAGCCATTTTACCGATTCGCAAGATCTCTTATCTTAAGAAATCATTCATTAAACTTTATGAAATCGTTCGTTATAATCTCATGAACTACACAAGCCATGAGTCCCATGAACTACAACAAGCCATGGTCCCATGAACTACAACAAGCCATGGGTACCATGAACTACAACAAGCCATGGGTTTTAAATACTTTTCTTTCGCAAACAACCCCATTTTCTTTAAAACATTTGCAAGGCCAAAATCCTTTTTAAAAAAATCAGGCTCACAAAGAAAAGGGATAGGAATCCTACCTCGTAATATCAAACCTATGGCTAGCGGTGCACTATTCTGGCTTCTACTTCCTTAAGCCACTCAATCCGAGTCCTTAGCTAGCACTGATACAAGACAACATTTTAGGATTCAATTCTTATTCCTAAAGCAATTCAGTCTCAATTATATCCTTTGATTTCCTATTAGTGTGCCCTAATCAATTTTCATGTTTCAAATCATCATTCTAAGGGTTTTCAATCTCAAAACATGGATTAAAGATACTAATCTATCTACTCTAGGTCCCCAAATGAAGCTAATTTGGGTCCTCCTCGTGAACAGAGGTCGAAACAGCATTTTCAGGCCAAACGGGGTCAAACCCCGTGTGCACCGGTCGACCGGTGACAGAGCAATGCAAGACCACCGGTCAACCAGTGGTGTGCAATCCGGTCGACCGGACAGGTCGACCGGTCAGGCTAATGCAATTCGGTCGACCGGTGAAGAACACCAGTGCGAGAAAACTAACAAAATCAGTCTGAAAACCTACAAATCTAGTCCCAAATCAAGATATCTCAAGGGACAACCACTAGATCTGGGTTCTAGCCATTAAATCAAGTCCAAAGAACCCAAGATCTCTAATTTCTACCCTAGTTTTACTCAAAATCCATTTTGAACCAAAATAAGTTTTTAATTCTGAAAAAACTTGAGATTCAAGAGAGGTTCTTTCAGTAATCTTACCTCAAATCCTTTTCTTGATATTGAAAACTTCTTTAAATCTTTCCTTGGTTCGAATCCGGTTTGATTTGAGATAAAAATGGGAGAGAGAGTGTGAGTGAGAGAACGAGAGAGTGATAGTGAGAATGAGAGAGAGTGTGCTCGGGAAGGAAAAGGAAAAGGAAGAAAAGAAAAGAAAAGAAAAGAAAAGGAAAAAAGGGACAGGTGGCACAAACTTAAAAGACAGTCCAGAAATGTGCTCATACACACTTCTAGGTAAAAATATAAATACTGAGAATATTTAAATACCTTGGAATTATTCAAATCAACACGTTAGAAACATTTATTAATTAATAACCAATTAATTAATTCAGATCAGGCACACTAATACATCTTAATTACCTTAATTAATCCCAATTAATTCTTCAGGGTGTTACAATTCCACCCCCCTTAAGGAATTTCGTCCTCAAAATTAGCACTTACCTCATAATGCAAACAGATGCGGATACCGCTCCTGCATTGTCGTCTCAAGCTCCTATGTCACTTCCTCAACTCTATGGTGTTGCCATAAAACTTTCACTAATGGGATCTTACGATGACACAAGCTCTTCATCTTTCAATCAAGAATTTGAACTGATGCCTCCTCGTATGTCACGTGATACTGTATCGAAACGTTATACCATTGCACCACCGTGTCCGGCTCAGGTTGACATTTCCGAAGCATGGAGACATGAAACACGTCATGTACATGAGATAACTCAGGCGGCAGGGCAAGACGATACGCCACGACACCAACTCGTTGCACGATCGGGAATGGTCCAATGCACCTTGGCGCAAGTTTCCCTTTCACACCAATGCGAACAACTCATTTACGTGGCGAAACCTTCAACAAAACGAAGTCGCCTTCCTGGAATTCCAAAGGTCTACTTTTTCTGTCAACATAGCTCTTTTGTCGACTTTGAGTCGTTAACAGTCATTCTCGAATGACAGCTATCTTCTCATTATTCTCTTGAATAACTTCCGGTCCAGTGGTAAGTCGATCCTCTAGTTCCAGCCAACACATAGGTGACCTACAAGGACGACCATAGAGAGCTTCGAACGGTGCCATACCGATACTGGCCTGATAGCTGTTATTGTAAGCAAACTCAGCAAGGTGCAGGTATTTCTTCCAGTTCCCACCAAAATTCAGAATACAAGCACGAAGAATATCCTCCAAAATCTGAATAACTCTTTTAGATTGTCCATCAGTTTGAGGATGAAATGCTGTGCTGAAGTTCAATTCTGTTCACATGGCTTCCTGGAAACTTTTCTAATACCTTGCAATAAAGCGAGTGTCACGATCAGACGTGATTGACAATGGCTCACCGTGAAGTCTCACGACATGCTCCAGGCACAACTCTGCCAGATTCTTCTGAGAATACGTCACATGAAAAGGTATGAAATGCGCAGATTTTGTCAACCTGTCCACCACCACCTAGATGGCATCGTGCTTGTGCTCAGTTCTTGGTAGTCCTGTCAGAAAATCCATCGTGATGTGCTCCCATTTCCATCCCGGAACATGTAAGGACTGTAACTTTCCTGCTGGCTTCTGATGTTCAGCCTTAATCCGGAGATAAGTTACACATTATGAGACATACTCACGAACATCTTTCTTCATACCTCTCCACCAGTACTGCCTCTTTAGATCCTGATACATCTTGGTGCTTCTAGGATGAATAGCGTACTGCGACTTATGGGCCTCATACAGAATCGCCTTCTTGATCTCATCCACCTTAGGAACAGCTAGGCGGTCGCGAAAGTACAACACCCTATCCTCTCGGATTCTCTAATCCTCGAGTTACTCTCCATTCTGGATTCGAATCCAGATTCCTTGGAGATGAGGATCTTGCCACTAATTCTGCTTGGCTTGTTGCACAAGGACCGGTGTGGAGATCAGATTATACACTATTATCTGGTTATAATCCTCATGGTACTGAAGTCCATACTCGCTCACCACTTTAGTTCTTTTCCAATCCTCCAAAGCTAATGATGCCATAGTTCCTGTAGTCTTCTGACTAAGGGCATCAGCTACCACATTAGCTTTTCATGGATGATACTGCAACGTGAAGTCATAATCTTCCATGTACTCCACCCATCTCCTCTGCCTGAGGTTCAGATCTTTCTGACTAAACAAGTACTTCAGACTCTTATGGTCAGAAAAGACTTAAAACTTTACTCCATAGAGATAACATATCCATATCTTCAGAGCAAATATCACCGCTGCTAACTCCAAATCATGAGTGGGGTAATTCTGTTCATGCGGTTTCAGTTGGCGAGATGCGTAGGCTACAACGCGTCCACCTTGCATCAAGACACAACCAAGTCCACTCCCCAAGGCGTCAGAATATACCTCATATGCCTCTTCACTATCGGGCATAATCAGAACTGGTGCGCTGGTCAGTCTTGCCTTCAATTCCTAAAAGGCATGTTCACACTCAGCGTCCCATTCGAATCTGACTTTTTTCCTGGTCAATCGAGTCATCGGTGCAACGATGCTTGAGAAGTCCTTTACAAAACGCCGATAGTACCCTGCTAGTCTGAGGAAGCTGCGAATCTCCACTACATTATTTGGCCTTTGCCACTATAACACAGTCTCAATCTTGGAAGGATTTATAGAAATTTCTTGTCCTGATATCACATGACTAAGGAACTTTACTTCCGTTAGCCAGAAGTCACACTTCTCTTTCTTAGCATACAGCTGGTGTTCACGAAAAGTCTGAAGAACAATTCTCAAATGTTGCTCATGTTCTTCCCAGGTCTTTGAATAAACCAGAATATCATCAATGAAGACGATCACAAACTAGTCTAAGTACGGTCGGAAAACATGGTTCATTAGATCCATAAACGCAGCCGGGGCATTCGTCAGCCCGAAAGGCATTACCAAGAACTCGAAGTGCCCATACCGAGTTCTAAAAGCAGTTTTTAGAATGTCTTCCTCCTTAATCTTCAGTTGGTGGTATCCTGACCTCAAGTCAATCTCAGAGTACTACTGTGATCCACCCAACTGATTGAATAACTCATTGATCCTCGACAGTGGGTATTTATTCTTCACAGTTGCCCTATTCAATTGACGATAGTCAATGCACAACTGAAGATATTCGTCGTGCTTCTTCACAAACAATACCGGTGCACCCCAAGGGGAATTGCTATTGCTTATATACCCATTTTCCGCTAGCTCCTTGAGTTGCTTTCTTAATTCTCACATTTCAGCAGGTGCCATCCGGTATGGAGGAATAAAGATAGGCGCCGTTCCCGAAACCAAATCAATGCCGAATTCAATTTTTTGATCAGGCGGTAAACCGGGTAACTCATCAGGAAATATGTATGTGAACTCATCCACCACAGGAATCTCCGTATTGTCTCCGATCACCTCGGGTTCACCTTCTAGAGCAAGAAGGAAAGAGAAACAAGTGAGGTTCCTCCGTCCCCCAACGCTGTACCTCAACAGTCGTTCTTCCAGGACTAGGTTCATATCTGCTTAATAAGCAATCACCGCTCCGGAGTTTGTCAGTAAAGTCACTCTTCTACGGTAGCAATCAACAATTGCACTATATTTTGACAACCAATCCATTTTGAGTACCACATAAAACAGACTCATCGGAAGGATAATTAAGTCGGCTCTTAATCCCGCACCTCCAATCGTGATTTCACATGATCTACACACACTCAACACCTCCACACATCCCAGTGGGGAGTTCAACATCATCGGGACTTCTAAGTTCTCAGATTTCATTTTCAACATTCGAACAAAATAACTTGATATAAAAGAGTGTAGCACCAGTATCAAACAATACATGTGCAAATGAGTGAGAGATCAGAATCATACCCTTAACCACTGTGTTGCTGGCCTGTCCTCCAGAACTACCACTGGTCAGGGTATACGTTTGTCCCTACGCTTTCCCCTTCCCTTTATCACCAATATTGGGTCATTATGTCCCCGGCCTATATTGTTGCGGCGGAGGTATCTGCACTGGTCCCGGCGCCTGAGGCTGAAACTGTGAATATTAAGGCAGACGGTAGATTAGTACATGAGGGTATGGCATCGGTAGTTGTGGCTGATAAGGCGGCACAAACTGCGGTGGTCTTCCTTGACCGGAAGAAGCCTCACTTTGAGATTGCTGAGTCGGCGGCTGATTCCGATTTGGACAGTTCCTCCTAATGTGGCCAACTTGCCCACAATAATGACACTTGGGGCTGTAGGGCCCATTCATGTCACTTCCAGAGGAACTATTGCCACGACTGATCATTTCCCCGCTAATCTGTCCCTGATTGAGGTTTCTTCTACCACTCCGTTGTGGCCCACCTGAAGCAGAAACTCGACCAGTTGCTTCCTTACTTTGCTGATAGGCCAGATTGTCTTGTTCCACGCTTGTAGTAATAGCCACCAGGTCTTAAAAATTTTGGATCCTTAGAGCCACTAAGGGTCTCCTTACAAAATTCTTGAGACCTTTCTCAAATTTCAGGCATTTCAGATGCTCAGACTCCACAAGAGATAGCGCAAAGTGGGACAAGTCATTGAATTTTGCCTCATAATCCCTCACCGACATATCACCTTGAAGCAAGGACATAAACTCCATTGCTTTCTCATCCCTATAGCTTTGAGGGAATTACTGTTCATTGAAGATAACTTCAAATTGTTCCCAAGTCATTCTCGTAACATAAAGTCTTCTTCTCACTTGCTTCCACCAAGTACTTGCTTGACCTTCCATCTTATACACAGCGAATTCCACCCAATACTCTTCCAGTATTCCCATGGTGTTCAGGTGCTTCACGATGGAATCAAACCAGTACTCCGCTTCTTGAGGTTCTCCCTCACTATTAAAGGTGGGGATAGGTGCACGCCTAAACTCCCAGAAGTAACTCAACTTCCTTTCCTCTACCGGTTACTCATTCTGAGCTCAAGTGGCCATGCCTTGAAAAGCGGCATACGTGGCAACCATGAACTCCTGGTTCTGTGGTGCTGGGTTTTTAACCGACCTACGATGCGGCGGCATCTCGTTTATCTGAAAAGAAACTAGACTGTTCAGTGGATTCCTGATGGCACACATGTATGTACAATCTTGTGGATTATGGCTCTGATACCACTCTGTCACGCCCTCGGGCAGGGGTCGGTGACGTGGAGTTTGATTAGGAGTTAAGCGCATGATAATAAGAAAATTCCCAGCGAACCCCACACTAAATTAAAATAAATCACATGGGAGAGACTGAAACTCAAGCCTCTCACACTGTACTAACACAGAATCTTTCCACAGGATCTCATTACCGTACATACATGACATGTAAATAAAACATTATAGACATCATCCATAGTCTAGAAATTCAAATATCAGAGTTTAAAAATCCTTACATATACTCAAGAGGATGAACACAATCCTCACTTGATCGAACAGTAGCAAATAATCCAGCTACTCCGCACCGATCCTAGAGTCGCATGGGAGGGGTTTAATACATTTGAAACATAAAAAACGTGAGCGGAAGGCCCAGTAGGATATAAGTTGAAATAACTTTATAAATAAAGGAATAAATAAATGAGCAAGTAAATAAATAAATAGAGAAGTAAATAAAATAAGGCATTATGTAACACCCTGAAGAATTAATTGAGATTAATTAAGGTAATTGAGATTATTAGTGTGCCTAATCTGATTTAATTAATTGAGTTTAAATAATTCCAAGGTATTGAAATTATTCACAGTAATTTATTTAATCCAGAAGTGTGTAGGGGCACATTTCTGGACTATTATATTTTACACATGTCACTTTCTTTTATTTTTCTTTTCTTTTCTTTTCTTTTTCTTTTTCCTTTCTTTTCCTTCCTTTTCTTTTTCTTTCCCGTGCGTTTCTCTCTCTCTCTCTCTCACACACTTCCGTGCTCTCTCTCTCCCTCTCTCTCTCCCATTTGTGTCTCAAATCAAAACCGGATTCGAACCAAGAGTGATTTCAAAGAGTTTTCAACGTCAAGAGAAGGATTCGAGGTAAGATTACTGAAAGAACCTCTCTTGAATCTATGTTTTTCGGATTTCAAAACTTATTTTTGGTTCAAAACAGATTTTGATGGATTTTGAGTAAAACTATGGTAGAAATTGGAGAACTTGGGTTCTTTGGACTTGTTTTAGTACCTAGAACCCGGATCTAGTGGTTGTCCCTTGAGATTTTCTGAATTGGAACTGGATTTGCAGGTTTTTGAATTGATTTCCGCGAGTTTTCGTGAACTGGCGTTCTCCACCGGTCGACCGGATCTTGTGATGGCCACCGGCCGACCGGTCCGGTCGACCGGACGTACACCACCGACCGACCGGTGGTGATGCACTTCTCTGTCACCGGTCGACCGGTGTACACGGGGTTTTACCCTGTTTGGCCTGAAATTGTTGTTTTGACCCCTGTTTTCGGGGAAAACCCAAATTAGCTTCATTTGGGGACTTGGGATAAAAAGATTAGCATCTTTAATCCTTGTTTGAGATTGAAAACCCTTGGAATTGATTATTGAAACATGAAATTTGATTAGGGCACACTAATAGGAAATCTTGGTATATGAGTGAGATTGGATTGCTTTAGGAATGAGAATTGATCCTAAA
>NW_010359622.1:369315-371547 GCF_000414095.1 Morus notabilis
TTATTTACGGTTATATTTCCTTTGAGAAAAAGGATGTGAGGTTCCGGCTGTTCTGTCGGGACTGAATGTCTTATTTTATTTATGTATTCAATTATTTATTCATGCGCTCATTTATTCTAAATATTTCAAATTATATCCTACTGGGCCTTTCGCTCATGTTTTATGTTTCAAATGTTTAAAACCCTTCCCAGGAGACTCTAGGAGCGGGGCACAGTAGCGGGAGTAGCTGAGTGGTGCTATGAAATGATCAAGTGAGGATTGTGTTCATCCTCTGACATAAAGTGTAAGGAATATGTAAGAATTTGTAATAAATGACATTTGGATTTACTAGACTGTGGATGATGTCTGTTGTAATTGATTATTTACATGTGCATGTATGTACGATACTGTATGTCCTGTGGGGTGGAGCCCTGTGTGTCAGAGGCTCCTGGATTATGTCGTTTATTTATATTTTTATGCAGTTAAGTGTGGGACCCGGTTGGGAATCTGCTTTATTAATCCCAAATCGAGTTCCACGTCACCCACTCCGTTTGGGGGGCGTGACATGGTGGTATCAGAGCCCTAGGTCAAGAAACCCCAGGATTGTACATACATGTGTGACATCTGTAATCCACTAAATAGTCTAGTTTTATTTCAGTTGAAGGAAATGGCGCCTCGCCGTAGGCCTGCTAATCAACCGGCACAACAGAATCAAGGATTTCTAGATGCCATGTATGCTGCCTTTCAAGGCATGGCCACAAGAGCTCGAAACGAGCGGCCGGTTGAGGATAGGAAACAAGGATACTTCCGGGAATTTAGGCGTGCGCCTATCCCCTCGTTTAATAGTGAGGGAGGACCCCAGGAGGCAGAGTTCTGGATTGACTCCATAGTCAAGCATTTGAGTACTATGGGTGTCCCAGATGAATACTGGGTGGAATTTGCGGTGTACAAGATGGAAGGGTTAGCAAACACTTGGTAGAAACTGGTCAAGAGGAGAATGGATGTCGTAGGGATGACCTGGGAGCAGTTTGAGGTGTTGTTCAATGACCAGTACTTCCCTCAGAGTTACAGGGAAGAAAAAGCACTTGAATTCATGTCGCTGTAGCAAGGTGACATGTCGGTGAGGCAATATGAGGCTAAGTTTAATGACCTGTCCCGGTTTGCGCCATCTCTGGTGGAGTCTGAACACATGAGATGTCTTAAGTTTGAGAAGGGCCTCAAGAACTCTGTGAGGAGATCCTTGGTGGGTCTAAGACTTCGAAACTTCCGGGATTTGGTAGCTGCTGCTACAAAAGCGGAACAGGATAATTTGGCCTATCGCCAAAGCAAAGAAGAAGAGGCGGGTCGAGTCTTTGTCTCTGGTAGACCTTCTGTTTCAGGTGGACCACAGTGGAGTGGTAGGAGAAACCGCAACCAGGGACAAACAGCTGGGGAAATGGCAAGCGGTGGTAGCAGTTCATCCGGGAGTGACAGAAATGCTCCATACGGGCCCAGGTGTCACCATTGTGGGCAGGTAGGCCATATTAGGAGGAATTATCCTAATCGGCCGCCGGCTCAACAAGCCCAAAGTGACGCTTCCTACAGCTAAGAAGGGCCACCACAATACATGCCACCATACCAGCCGCAACAGATGCCATACCCTCCTGCACCGACTTATCAGCCAACTCAGTATACACAGTTCCGGCCTCAAGCGCCGAGACCGGCACAACTGCCTCCACCACAACAGTATAGGCCTCCGGCTCAACGGCCTAATGTTGGTGACAGAGGAAAGGGAAAAGTATAGGGACAAGCTTATGCCCTGGTAGGAGGTAGCTCTGGAGGTCAGACCAAATCTCTCATTCTTTTGCTCACGTGTTGTTTGATACAGGTGCCACGCACTCGTTCATATCAAGCTATTTTGTTCAGACTTTGAAACTGAAGAGTGAGAATTTAGAAGTCCCGATGACTTTGAACTCCCCACTGGGATGTGTGGAGGTAATGAGTGTGTGTAAATCATGTGAAATCACGATTGGTAGTGAGCGATTGAGAGCAGATTTGATTATCCTTCCGATGACCCTGTTTGATGTGGTACTCGGAATGGATTGGCTGTCAAGGCACGGTGCAATTGTTGGTTGCTACCGTAGGAAAGTGACCTTGATGACGGATTCCGGAACAGTAATTTCTTATCAGGCATAGATGAACCCAGTCCTTGGGGAACGACTGTTGAAGTACAGCCTTGGGGGACGGAAGAATTTAGCCTGTTTCTCCTCCCTT
>NW_010359622.1:382699-383339 GCF_000414095.1 Morus notabilis
AAGGGTTTTCAATCTCAAAACAAGGATTAACAATGCTAATCCATCTATCTTAAGTCCCCAAATGAAGCTATTTTGGGTTCTCCCCGAAAACAGGGATCAAAACAACACTTTTTAGGCCAAACAGGGTCAAACTCGTGTCCACCGGTCAACCGGTGACAGAGCAGTACAACACTACCGGTCGACCGTTAATGTGCACACCGGTCGACCGGACCGGTTGACCGGTCAGCCTGCAATCCGGTCGACCGCACAGGTCGACCGGTGGAATCTACTGCGCGAGAGAGGCTCACGGAAATCACTCCAAAAACCTGCAAATCCAGTCCCATATCCAAATATTTCAAAGGGAAACCACTAGATCCGGGTTCTAGGTCCTGAAACAAGTCCAAAGAACCCAAGATCTCCAATTTCTACTCTAGTTTTACTCAAAATCATCAAAATCCGTTTTGAACCAAAAATAAGTTTTGAAATCCGAAAAACATAGATTCAAGAGAGGTTCTTTCAGTAATCTTACCTCGAATCCTTCTCTTGACGTTGAAAACTCTTTGAAATCACTCTTGGTTCGAATCCGGTTTTGATTTGAGACACAAATGGGAGAGAAAGAGGGCGAGAGAGAGCACGGAAGTGTGAGAGAGAGAGAGAGAGA
>NW_010359622.1:383583-384290 GCF_000414095.1 Morus notabilis
GGGTGTTATAGAGTTACTCGGTTTGGTGTGAAAGGGAAGCTTGCGCCAAGGTATATTGGACCATTCCCGATCGTGCAGCGAGTCGGTGTTGTGGCGTATCGTCTTGCCCTGCCGCCTGAATGATCTCATGTGCATTACGTGTTCCATGTCTCCATGCTTCGGAAATGTCAACCTATCCGGAAGCTGTAGTGCAATGGTATGATGTTCCGATACAGGACGACACGACGTACGATGAGGTACCAGTCCAGATTATTGACCGGAAGATGAAGAGTCTGCGTCATCGTGAGATCCCGTTAGTGAAAGTGCTGTGGCAGCACCATGGTGTTGAGGAAGCAACATGGGAGCTTGAAACGACGATGCAGGAACGTTATCCGCATCTGTTTGCACTTTGAGGTGAGCTTTAATTTCGGGGACGACATTGCCTAAGGGGGGTGGAGCTGTAACACCCTGAAGAATTAATTGAGATTAATTAAGGTAATTGAGATTATTAGTTTGCCTAATCTGATTTAATTAATTGAGTTTAAATAATTCCAAGGTATTTAAATTATTCACAGTAATTTATTTAATCCAGAAGTGTGTATGGGCACATTTCTGGACTATTATATTTTACACATGTCACTTTCTTTTATTTTTCTTTTCTTTTCTTTTCTTTTCTTTTCTTTTTCTTTTTCCTTTCTTTTCCTTCCTTTTCTTTTTCTTTCCCGTGC
>NW_010359622.1:384323-384641 GCF_000414095.1 Morus notabilis
CTCTCTCCCATTTGTGTCTCAAATCAAAACCGGATTTGAACCAAGAGTGATTACAAAGAGTTTTCAACGTCAAGAGAAGGATTCGAGGTAAGATTACTGAAAGAACCTCTCCTAAATCTATGTTTTTTGGATTTCAAAACTTATTTTTGGTTCAAAACGGATTTTGATGATTTTGAGTAAAACTAGAGTAGAAATTGGAGATCTTGGGTTCTTTGGACTTGTTTTAGTACCTAGAACCCGGATCTAGTGGTTGTCCCTTGAGATTTTGTGAATTGGGACTGGATTTGCAGGTTTTTGAACTGATTTCCGCGAGTTTTC
>NW_010359622.1:385614-387214 GCF_000414095.1 Morus notabilis
CTCATTTATTTTAAATATTTCAAATTATATCCTACTGGGTCTTTCGCTCACGTTTTATGTTTTAAATGTTAAACCCCTCCCAGGAGACTCGATGAGCGGTGCAGGGTAGCTGGAGTTGCTACTGTTGGATCAAGTGAGGATTGAGTTTATCCTCTTGAACAAATGTAAGGAATTTGAGAAATTATGTAAACCTATTTAATATTGGATTTACTAGACTGTGGATGATGTCTATTGTAATTGATTATTTACATGTGCATGTATGTACGATACTGTATGTCCTGTGGGGTGGAGCCCTGTGTGTCAGAGGCTCCTGGATTATGTCGTTTATTTATATTTTTATGCAGTTAAGTGTGGGACCCGGTTGGGAATCTGCTTTATTAATCCCAAATCGAGTTCCACGTCACCCATCCCGTTTGGGGGGCGTGACACATTCAGTCCCGACACAATAACCGGAACCTCACATCCTTTTTCTCAAAGGAAATATATCTGAAAATATATCCGTATTACAGGCATCAGCAAGTAATTTATACTATGATAAATCACTTACACAACCACGTGCACAAGCCATACCCCTAGGGTTTCAGGTCCTGCCCCCAAGGATGCACTATCCGCATCTTATCTTGGCCATCAGCCATTTTACCGATTCGCAAGATCTCTTATCTTAAAAAAAATCATTCATTAAACTTTATGAAATCATTCGTTATAATCTCATGAACTACACAAGCCATGAGTCCCACGAACTACAACAAGCCATGGTCTCATGTGCTACAATAAACTATGGGTACCATGAACTACAACAAGCCATAGGTTTTAAATACTTTTCTTTCGCAAACAAGCCTCTTTTCTTTAAAACATTTGCAAGGCCAAAATCCTTTTTAAAAAAATCAAGCTCACAAAGAAAAGGGATAGAAATCCTACCTCATAATATCAAACATGTGGCTAGCGGTGCACTATTCCGGCTTCCGCTTCCTCAAGCCACTCAATCCGAGTCCTCAGCTAGCATTGATACAAGACGACATTTTAGGATTCAATTCTTATTCCTAAAGCAATTTAGTCTCAATTATATCCTTTGATTTCCTATTAGCGTGCCCTAATCAATTTTCAAGCTTCAAATCATCATTCCAATGGTTTTCAATCTCAAAACATGGATTAAAGATGCGAATCCATCTACTCTAGGTCACCAAATGAAGCTAATTTCGGCCATCCTTAAAAACAGAGGTCGAAACAGCATTTTCAGGCCAAACGGGCTTAAACCCCGTGTGCACCGGTTGACCGGTGATAGAGCACTGCAACACCACCAGTCGACCGGTGGTGTGCAATCCGGTCGACCAGACAGATCAACCGATCAGGCCAATGCAATCCGGTCGACCGGTGAAGAACACCAATGCGAGAAAACTCACAAAATCAGTTTGAAGACCTGCAAATCTAGTCCCAAATCAAGATATCTCAAGGGACAACCACTAGATCCGGTTCTAGGCACTAAATCAAGTCCAAAGAACCCAAGATCTCCAATTTCTATCCTAGTTTTACTCAAAATCCATCAAAATTCGTTTTGAACCAAAATAAGTTTTTAAATCCAAAAAAAGTTGAGATTCAAGAG
>NW_010359622.1:387245-397812 GCF_000414095.1 Morus notabilis
GAGCGGTTCTTTCAGTAATCTTACCTCAAATCCTTCTCTTGACATTGAAAACTTTAAATCTTTTCTTGGTTCGAATCCGGTTTGATTTGAGACAAAAACGGGAGAGAGAGAGAGAGAGAGTGAGAGAACGAGAGAATGAGAGTGAGAATGAGAGAGAGTGTGCTCATGAAGGAAAAGGAAGGAAAAGGAAAAGGAAAAGGAAGAAAAGAAAAGAAAAGAAAAGGAAAGGAAAAAGGGACAGGTGGCACAAACTTAAAAGACAGTCCAAAAATGTGCCCATACACACTTCTAGGTAAAAATATAAATACTGAGAATATGTAAATACCTTAGAATTATTCAACTCTACACGTCAAAAACATTCATTAATTAATAACTAATTAATTAATTCAGATCAGGCACACTAATAAATCTCAATTACCTTAATTAAACTCATTTAATTCTTCAGGGTGTTACAAGAAATCACGAGGAGTCTCAAAGTGATGAAATTGTTAATGCCATTCATTTCCTTACAATGCATTGTTGCTGTTTTTGCAAGTTTAACCGCTACCCAGGTTTTGTTCTAATTTTGAGGACGGAGTCTCCTTAAGGAGGGTAGGATTGTAACATCCGGTTAAATTAATTACGATTAATTAATCAAATCCGGTGGTTAGTGTTAATTAATCTGAGATTAGTGAAAGATTCTCAGTTATAATTATCATATAAATGACCTTTATCTTTTAAAAATGATTGTTTTGAAATTGACATTGTTGTCCCTCAAACAGTTTTAAGTATTGGTAACTAATTTTTCAGAATTTAAATAATAAATCATTCCATACTTTATTTAAATTAGACTTTGAAGTCTAATTATCAAATTTGTCCAAAAAGTCTAAATCTATTTTTTCTTTTTTCTTTTTTTTTTCTTTTTTTTTTCTCATTTTTCTCTCCTTCTCTCTTTCTCACATACACACACTCTCTCTCTTTCCCACGGTCACTCTCTCTCTCTCCACGCCGGCCACCTATCACCAGTGATATTCCGGTGTCGTTTTGTGACACCACCCACACCATCGGAAAGCTCTCGACGAGCTAGACTTGTTGACATGCCGCACGACCTCCATCTCCGCTAGAAACAGCCGCAATCGCCAGTGAAATGTCTGAAAACTACCGAAACTTCTCACCGTCATAACTTTGTCGCCCGACCTCCGATCGGAGTGATTCTGGTCCCTATCGACTCAGCTCGAAGAGATGAATAAAACCCATGTCGTCTCACCTATCGATTCTCGCCAGAGCGCCGTCGCCGGAGCCACCCATTTCGGACGCCGTGCCTCCTCTCTGTTGTGCACTGTTTCAGCCTCTGTTTTTGACACCGCTGGTGCCATTGGACTCAGAGGATGACGTAGAGTAAGAAGTAACCCTCAGCTGCCCGAATCTGCTACCGTTTGCCGGAGATTGGAGCTCACCCCGCCGCCATTTTGGTGGAGGGTGATTCCGATGATCCAACCATTGGATTGCCATGATTTTGGTGTCAAAACGCTCAGATGGAAGTGGGTAACAAAAGTCCTCAACCACTTTTGAGGTTCGATTGCCCGAGAAATAAGAACTAGGCCGTCAGATTTTACTGACCGTTTTGGGTTTGATCGGAGTAGATAGAGGCCGAATTTGGTGAAATTGACTGCACCATTGAACTTAGAATGATCAATTTAGCGGAGGTAGGACCCAAGTTTTCCACGAAAATATGCTTCTGCAGCCCCCGCCGCAACCGTAGTCGTCGCCGGTGGCCGGAGTCCGGTGAGTCTCAGGTCTTGAGGTTCCCGACGTTCGATTGAAGATCTGAGACCATATCTTGACTCGTTTCGATGTGCTGAACGTAACAGTGACCTCCGTTTGTGCCAATTTCCCTCCGTTAAAAAGTCTACTGGTATCGTGCATGCAGATCAAGGCGAATCAAATGTATTCATTGAGGTTCAGAGCGAGCTGTGGAGCTTCAAGAATAGACAGTCGGACAGTGTGAAGTTATCCGTAGATTAAATTGCTAAAAGGTAGGATATTCTTGTCCATATCCTTGATAGCCTTACTTTAAATGATTTTGGCCAATGAAAATGTTTTAGAACAAAACATGTTTAAAGAAATGATTTTAGATGAATAGCATGAATAATGCTATTGAGTTTGCAATGATTTTGAAAATGAGGATGTTAAAAGTATCATTTCTTAAAATGAAAAATTTTAAGAAATGATAAAACGCATGGTGGCCTCAGAGATCGGGATATGGGAATCGTATCCTTAGGGGCAGGTCTCGAAACCCGTACGGATCCACTTCTTGCTCAGTGGTGTTATGGCTCTGCATATTTTCATTACACAGATATTTTTCTACTACTACGTGAGTATTTTTTTTTCTAAAAAGGATGATCGGTTCTAAGTGTATGTCTTCAGACCGTGAGTACCTTTATTTACATTGTTTTATAAAATTATATCCTACTAGGCCTTCCGCTCACTTTTACTATTATGTTTTCAATGTTTTAAACCCCCTCCAGAGGTAGCGGTTTAGATTTACAGCATGACAAGTGGATGCCAATGGATTGAAGGCGTGAGATTCGAAGCGGTACGTTTGTTTCGGATTTACAGTTTTAATTATGAGATGTACTGTATTCCTGTATATAAATTGTATTGGTCGATACTGTCCCAGAGTTGTATTATTTCAAACTCTATAGATTGTTTTAAATATTATTTTGTAAAAGAAAGACTCCGGAGCAATATATTTTAATATTTATTTCGGTATTTGTATATTTTATTTTATTTTCATGGATTTGTCTTAATTAATTCAGTTTAATTAAGTTAAATTTTAAATTAAATCCCAATAATCACGGCCTCATCTTTGGGGTCGTGACAGTTCAGATCGTATCAGTTGGTACGGTAAGAAAAAGGACTAAGATAAATGTGCTTGGTGATTTTCTCTGACCGTGCAGATCAGAACAATAAGAAAAGGCAGTAAGATAATGTGGTTGGAGATTTTTTATGAGCGTGAAGATCGGCCCTGGTCGGAACGGTATGAAAAGTTAGTAAAATAAATGTGCTTGGTGATTTTTTTTCCTTGACCATGTAGATCGGAACGATTTGAAGTGTTAGGTTAGAATATCCAGTAGGACTTTTAAAACGAGCAGATTAGTTCTAATCATATCTGACTATGTAAAATGATGACTGATCTTCTAAGCAGATCGTTCGTATCGCGTAGACCTACACTTCTAGCCATACCTTTGATTCTTATTGACAATATTGCCTCACTCACTCAAATGTTCACAATTATGGCTCTATATAAAAATTAAAGTTAAATTTCACCATTTGTTTATATTGTAGTGTTGAATTGGTAATAGTTTGACTATCATTCATCAATCACAAAAAATATATGAACTTACGACTTATTTAAATGATTAGGGTTTATGAATATATACTAAAGTTAAGTTTCACCAATTAGTACGGATTAATTGAATGTTATTGTAATATCAAGATGTTATTACTTATTAACTTTATGTTGTTCTTATAAAAGTGCTGCATTAGTAATGATTTGACAATAATGCTTTGATCACCCAAATTAATAATAAGAAATGTTATTTTAAAGTTAAATATATGAAAATATGGTTTATAAATATAAACTATAGTTAAATTTCACCATTTATTTATGTTATAGTGTTGAATTGGTAACACTACAAGAAAAAGGTGTTTTTATGACGACTTTTTGTCGTCGCAAAAACCCCAGTGTCGTCGCAATTAATAGTTTTAACGACGACATGTCGTCGCAGATATGTCGTCGCAAAACATTAGTCGCAAAAATTTCTTTTGCGACGACAAGCGTCGCTAATACGCCGTTCTGAAATTCTCGTGATATAATATTTTTTGCGACGACAAATTTTAAAATGTCGTCGCAAATAATCTTCATTTTTTGCGATGACACGTATAAAAAAGTCGTCGCAAAAAACTGGAATAAATTTTTTTTTAATTTTTTAAAAAATGGCAATTAATTAATTTTTAATAATTTTAATTAAACATTATTATGTTACATACTGAATATAAATTATTAAGATACATTAAAAGTGAAATATAAATTAATATTAAAAACAGTAAATCTAAATAAATTTATACAATATATTATGAATACTACATGAAGTGCATATATAATGTTAAAAAAAAAATATAAAAGTCTAAATAAAGTGAAAAATAAAATAGAACATATAACGAAACTATTCGTCTAAGTTTGCAGCATCGCCAACAGCTGAATCATCATCAGGACTGTCATCATCTGAAAGAGGCAGAGGAGTGTCTAGGTTAACTGGTTCTGGACGAGCAATCGTAGGTAATTGGATGTTGGGCTGCAATTTAGACACCAACTCTAACATCTTCACCTGATTGTCATAAATCTTCATTTGTTCCTGGTACGATTTCTTTAAATAATGATCCATACGTGAGTTAGGTTGAGCCGATGAGGTTGTGTCCGAGAATGAACCAGCAGATGAAGAAGAAGCCCCGGAGTAATGCTTTTGGGAGAGCGTCGGACCCACTCCTATCTTATGTCCTCTACGCATGCCAAGAACTTGCTCCAAAACCCCATGCTCGTCAAGGGGGGGTCTAGTCGAGCTTGCAGTAGTCTGTGTTCTCTGCATTTGTCTCTCATCCTCTAGGGTGTTCTACATAATAAGACATTATAATTATTTTTACGTGTTATAAAACTACTATTTCAGTATACAAAAATTTAATATGAAAAGTAGAAATACTTACGAAAGTTTGTTCTGCATGGGTATTAACCCAAGAGTCCTTGCGACGATGCATGTCCGCCCAATTGTCTATAGCAGACATCGGCTCTTGGGTCTCCGTACTGGCCTGTCAAATAAATTACATTTATTAAATTTCGGCAGCATAACGACTTATTTTTCATATGATCTAAAAATCCAAACCTGTAAAAAAACAACTTTAAAAGATTTCGGCACACCATAACTGCAAGATGTGCGACCCAGAACAGGAATCACAAACATATAAATATGATAATGAAGTCAAAAAATAAGTACTAACCTTCTTATTGCGATGCTGAGAGTACGATAGCCGACCATGTAAGCTTGGATACTTTTGGTTGCTGCGATTAGTTTTATTTGTCTATGATATTTTCTGTTTATGATTAACTATAATAAGTAATAGTTACTTGAAATTATGTATAAAAAATCATCAAGTTCTAACAAATTTATAATTACTTGAAATTTGTCGCCGGAGAACCTATCGCAACAACGATCCCAATGAACTTGATTTCTCATCTTACTTGGGAGACTTTCTCTACCACAGCGTTTGTAGTGGCGGTGCAGGGAACTTTTCCAGTCCTTGTAGCACTTTGCTGCTTCCCTATCAACAACGGACCTCAGAATGCCGTTCTTGTAGTTATAGCCCACGTTAAACCACTCCTTGCAAAACAGTTTCACATCGTTAAAACGCATTGTTAACTATAGTATAAGCTATACAAATTATTGCATAAAATAAATACCAGCATCCGATCCTGAATTGTCCTCTTCTCCATGTCGCTAATGTCCTTCCAAGCATCATGGAAGGGCTCGCATATGTCCCTGGTATGAATACCAACCGCACTATCAAACCAGGCACCATATTTACCAAGCGCTTTCCAAGTACCTCCCGCCTCATCAAATTCTACTGTGATTAATCTGTCTTGAAGGACCTTTTGGGCGATTTCATAACCTTTTGCCCCACCTCACCCTCTACGTTGTCGAGGTTCAGGTGCTGTAAGCATATGAAAGCATTTCAAATCAACATGTACTACTACATTTAATTACTATATGATAGAACAAGAAACCACAGCCAGAATAACATATCAGACTCACAGTATGCGGGGAGTCTGTGAGGACCGAGAGGAGGCTGCGCTCCCCCTGAAGAGCCAGCACAAGTCGCTACCCTACCAGCTATCAATGTCTGTGAACAAATTCATATTAATAACAATATTTATAAATTCAAATAAGATCATAATATTAAAATGAAATCTGAGAAAAATGACAAAGATTACTATTTTGTAGTTCTATTCATCGTCGCTGCTACATTGTTGATTGTTTCCATCATCATTTATGTCATCATCGTCTTCAGATTCGATGACTTCCTCTTCAACGTACTCCTCTAAAGTTTCATCGTCTCCGTCATTAATAAAATCATCAACTACGGGAGACTTATCTTTCATAATTGCATCAACATCGGTTGTGACAACATTAGACGATCCATCATCTCGATTCAATACAAATGAGTCAATCTCTGGTAGTTATACTACTAACTCAATATTTGTAGACTCTGTATCCTGGACTATCATCACGTCATCAATGTCTATTTCTAGAATGTCCCAAATATGTCGATGTCGAAAGTGTTCTACAACCTTCCAGTTTGGACCGTTAAATAAATCGTCTACGTAAAAAACTTGCTCTGCTTGAGATGCTAGTATGAAAGGTTCGTTTTCGTACCACGTGTCTTTAACAAAAACACTTATTCTATTTTTGTAGTGTTGAATCCTTTTCTTTCCCGGACGAGTGTCAAACCACAGACATTTAAAAAGCATAACAGAATTGTCATTCAAGTATGACAGTTCATAAATATCCTCCAAAACTCCATAAAACATTTGGTTATCAGGTCCGCGAACACAAACACCACTCTTTTGAGTACTTCGATTCATATCCCGATTGCATTTTAGAAACTTGACACCGTTGTCCACACAACCAGGATAACTTCGACATGAAAGCATGAACCACTTGAAAGCGAAAGTATTTGATCATTCGCTTCTGGGCCATTCTGCTTTCGAATATTGAAAATCTGTAATGAGACATGAATTTTCTTTACAACGAAATTTTTTAATGACTTAACAATATTAATGTAAATTAATTATAAATGTACCTTATTCTTAAACCATTTTGGAAACTCTTTCGATTGAATTTCATCTAATGGTATGATTCCACCGTCGCCATCAATCTCCTTCCTATGGTCACTATTTAACAGAGAATGAAAGTAAATGACACGATTGTATGCGACACAATCAATGAACAATTAAGTGACAAAAGTGAAAGTAATACATACTCAATGAACTGCTGAATTTCTGGACAGTTTTGTAGGACGTACCACTTGGCTTTCTCTCGCAAATGAGTATCCAATGAGACGGGGGTCATCTTCCCAATTGGCCGACAGCGAGTATCAAATACATAAATCTTTTTAACAATACGATCTTCATCGTCCATCCAATTTCTGGCCAGTCGGTTAAACCGTGTTTCAACTCCAGTTAAATACAACGAACAAAAAGTCAGAGTTTCATTCACAATGTATGCCTCAGTAATCGAACCCTCAGGACGTCCACGATTCTTGACATATTTCTTTAACGATCCAAGAAAACGTTCAAACGGATACATCCATCTTAAGTGAACTGGTCCTCCTCGAATGGCTTCTTCAGGCAAGTGTATAACTAAATGTACCATTATGTCAAAAAAGGCAGGAGGAAAAATTGTTTCTAACTTGCATAAAATAAGCACAATATCTTGTTGAGCTTTCTCTAAATCACTTTTCCGCAATGTCCTTGAGCATATTAACTCAAAAAAATTACTTAATTATGTTATTGCATCAACGATATCTTTCTTCATGAATGGTCGTATCCCTGTTAGCAATAATCGCTGCATTATGATGTGACAATCATGTGATTTTAGCCCAGTTATTTTATTCTTCCCTTCGATCACATTTTTCTTTAAATTTAAAGCAAATCCATCAGGAAACCTTACTGATTTTAGAAAATCACAAAACTTTTTACTGTCGTCGGGAGATAGTGTACAAGCCGCATGTGGTTTCATCCAACGATCACCGTCTTTGTACAAATGCAACTCCTTGCGCACCCCCATATTTTGCAGATCGATTCTTGCCTTATCCGTATCCTTACTTTTTCCGTCAATGTCTAGAATTGTGCCTAATAAGCTGGCGCATACATTATTCTCAATATGCATGACATCTAAGTTGTGACGTAACGATAATGACTTCCAATAAGGCAACTCCCAAAAGATACTCTTCTTTGTCCAATTAAGCTCGCTCGCATGTCTTTTTCACTTCTTACCACCGTACTTTTCATGTTTACCAGGCAATCTGAAGGACACATTTTGTAACTGAGCTAAGATTTGGTGAACAGATTTTTGAGTCGGTGGAGGTCGTTTCTCATCCATACCGTCAAACTTTTTATTTTTTCTCATCCCATGTTTAATAGGAAGCCATTGCCGATGGCCAACAAAACAAGTCTTACTTGTTATCCTCTTTGAAGGAGTTGCATCGTTGCAAGTTGGACATGCTAAATAGCCCTGACCACTCCATCTAGATAAACTACTACGAGCAGGGAAATCATTAACAGTCATGAGCAACATAGCTCGCATTTGAAATGATGTATTCGAAACTACGTCACGTACAATTACTCCTTCATTTCACAAATGTTTTAGCTCGTCCACAAGGGGCCTTAAAAAGACATCCATATCCTTTCCGGGTACATTTGGGCCAGGAATCAACAATGTCAACATCTTATAAGGATCCTTCGTGCATAACCACAGAGGTAAATTGTAGGCCGTTAAAACCACCGGCCACATACTGTATGAGAGGCTCATGTTCCCGAAAGGATTGAAACCATCAGCGGCCAACCCCAAGCGAACATTTCTCGGCTCATGTGAAAACTCAAGATACTTTTCATCTACCTCCTTCCATTCAATACCATCGACTGGATGATGCATTAAATCCTCATCATTTGAACGCCCACGCTGGTGCCACGCCATATCTTTAGCTGTGTGAGGAGAACCGTACAGACACTTCAACCGATCTGTTAATGGGAAATAACGTAGTACTTTCCACGGGACTTGTTTAGTACCCTTTGTCTTTTTTTTCTTCTAACGGGATGTTTTACATACAGGACACGTTTGTAGATCAGCGTTCTCCTTCCAAAACAAAGCACAATCGTACTTGCAGACATGAATTGTTTCGTAACCCAGTCCAAGTTTACTCATGAGCTTCTTCGACTCATAATGAGAAGAAGGTAACTTCACATCCGGAAATGCATCTTTCAATAGACTTAAGACAGCATCCATACACTCATTAGGCCACTTGTATAACACTTTTAAATGCATCAATTTCACTAAGAAATTTAAAGATGAATACTTAGTGCAGCCCGGATACAATCCCACCTGGAGCTCAGAAAGTAGATCCTTAAATTCAACGTATTATGCATCTTCTAGATCCACATGCGTCTCATCTAACATTCCATGGTCATCATTAATCCCAGCAACGTCTTCTAAGACTGCAAACATCTCGTCTACTGGTTGATTAACTATTGAGTCTACACATGAAACTGCTTCTACTTCACCATGGTGAATCCATGTTCTATACAATGGATCAAAACCAAATCGATGTATATGCGCTCTCACAGTTTCTACTGGATGCATTTCATGGTTTCTACATTTCATACAAGGACAGCTGATATGGCCAATTGAAGTTGCATAATTTTTGGCGACCTCAATAAAAGCAGATAACCCATTCTAATATTCATCCGACAATCAGTTCCTCAAAGAAGTCTAACTTTTGTCAGTCGGCATTTTAACTATAAACGACAACAGACATAACAATTTATTAATGTGTTTAATTAATTTTAATTTTACTCTTAATTAACACAATTAAGTTTTATTAATTAAAGTGTGTTAATGAACTTATTAAAATTATGGTTTCCTAGACATATACTAAATTTTAACAATATAACAAAATCATAATTCAAATATTGTGATCATAATCCTGAATTCATACAACTACTACAATTCTAAACTAAATAAATATAAAAAACTTACAAAGTTCAAACCCACTAAACGTGGGCTGAAAATAGAAGGAGTACGTTGGAGGAACCGTGCAAACAAGGACGAAGGTGAAAAATCAAACGCCTACATCAAATTAAAACATTAAACATAATTTTCAAAAGTTTTGCATAGGCTGCCCTAGTTCTAACACTAAGGCTGCAAATTGCCAAACGAACTTGATTATCCATTTGAAGGAGAATGATTGTGTGTGGGAGAGTAACATTAGAAAATTAACTCCTTTTCATGTTTAAGTCCAACTATTCTCCTGCTTTATCCGACCATCACCCGCATTAAGTTTTGTGGATCAGTCGAGAAATTTCGGCTCAAGTACATGGGTAGGCTATGAATGATTATAGTTGTGGTAAACTCCATTTTGAATACTTATACCTAAATTGGATAACAAATACCTAACACACTATGTTCATATTTGTGTCAAGTATAAGTACTCAACTTATACTCATCATTTCCTGTTTCCACCAATATCTTAAAGCCAAGGAATCATACATTTTTATATTGGTTGGAACACTAAATCATGCTTAATTTTCTTCAAGGAGAAGGAAACCAAGTGAGAGTCTTTCTTGTACACAAACAAATTAATTGTTCATTCATAAAAAGTTTTACATTAAGATTAATATTAAATGTTCTCATATGCCTCTCACATTGATATTCAATGAGAGTTTAAATTAACGAATATGAAAATTTAAGCAATCACT
>NW_010359622.1:398115-405626 GCF_000414095.1 Morus notabilis
GAGCAGGGCGGTGGGCGGCGGCGGCATGAAACAGAAATAAGAGAGAGAGAGAGAGAAAGGAAGAGAGAGAAAGACAGGAAGAGAGACAAGGGGAGAGAGGGAAGGGGAAGGCCGGAGGCGGGGGGCGGCGGCGGAGAGATTTGTAGGAGAGAGAGAGAGAGATTCGCAGGAGAGAGAGAGAGAGAGAGAGAGAGAGAGAGCGTCGGGAGAAAATGAATAAGAAGGGGATATTATGTCAGAGTTATTTGCGACGACATATTCGTCGCAAATAAATTTAAAATGTCGTCGCTAATAATAATATTTGCGACAACAATATCGTCGCGAATTAATAAAATGTCGTCGCAAATACTAAAATATTTGCGACGATATTTTCTTGCCGCAAATAGTTTAAAGTCGTCGCAAATAATGTTTTTTTCCCGCGCCTACTTTATCATCAAATAAGATTATTTACGACGACGGTAAAACAATGTCGTCGCAAATAAGCTAAAACTATTTGCGATGCCTAATGTCGTCGCACATAGTCATCACATGTCGTCGCAAAAAAAAGGATTACCTTGGCGCCAATAATCCGCGCCATTGAAAATTGCGCGCCAATATTATTTGCGACGACACTGAACTTATTAGCGACGACATTGTTATTTTATTTAACGGTGGGTATTTGCGACGACATTTCGTCGCAAATAGTATATTATTTGCGACGACAAATGTCGTCGCAAAAAATGTCGTCGCAAAAGGGCATAATTGTTGTAGTGTAATAGTTTGACAATTATTCATCAATCACAAAAATATATGAAATTAAAATCATTCACTAATAATATATTCTTCATTTCCTCATTCTTCAAACATGATTTATACGACACATTATCTTTCTTCTTTCATTCCCATCATATTGATAATATACGGCAATCTCAACCATTTTCCTATAAAAAGAAATAATATTATTATTATAGAATGTCAAAAAATAAAAAACGAAAAAAAAGAAAACTGCAAAATTTGAAAATATTAATGGACAAAGTATGTAAGAAGACCATTCGGATTGGTCCTTATTGTGTGCGGATCGGTACTAGCCAGAAATTCTAAAGAGTATCACACTCATCTAGTAAAGTTTTGACTGGTCGGATCGTTCTAACCGGAATAACTGTTTTGTCTAGTTTAGAGGTTGGAACGGTCTGCTCGACACTGTCATCCGTTTTCTTCTTCAAGTTTTCAGATTTCGCAGCTAAAAAAGTCAACGAAATGATCTGAATCTTGTTTGGTTTTCAAATCAAACACCTAAGTATGAATGCCTTACCTTTAAACAAAAATTTATAGAACAAAAAAAAAAAAAGAAAAAGAGGTTGAGCTTGATTTCTCAAGCTTTTTGAGGATCTCAAAAACTTGATTTGGCTCTATTTATTGTTGGAAACAACGTGAGAGTGTGAACTGAGATGGTTGCTGGAGATGATGGACGTCGATAGAGATGGCAAAGTGACGAGAGAAGCGTTTTCTTTTGGAGGAGAGAATTCTTTTTTTATTTTTTTTATGACAAAAGGACAATTTGGAAAACACAAAAGTTTCATTAAATGAGGGGCTGCCTATTTGAAACTTTCACATTAGGGGTTAGGGGTTAGTGACTTAACAATATCCACATTAACGCTATTTTTTAAAAAAGTCCTTAAAGCAGCTCAAGAAAGGAGCCAATGAAGGTTTGATTTTGAACTTGTATTTTTTCGATTTACAATTTTTTTTTTTGTTATTAATTATCACATTTTTTCCTATTGTTAATTTGTTTTTTTTTTTTTTTTTTCTTTTTCTTTTTTTTATTTTTTTTTTTTTTTTTTTTTTTTTTTTGTGAATATTCTTTTTGAGTTAAATTCACAGATTCCTACACTTTTTTCTCTTTCTATAATTAATCTTTTATAATGAAAATTGTTCTATCTTAAACCCTGCACTTTTTAAGTGTCCCAATTTAATGCTTCAGTTATATTCCATTCAATTTTAGATAGAAAAAGTTGGGTAATCTTATAATCTCACCTCAATAAATAAGCACTCTAGTAATTTAAATATAAATGAACCAAAAGATAAAAAATTAAACCTGAGTTAGTTTATATTTTCTTAATTACAACCTTTTTTCTTATTGTCTTGTTTTTTATTAGAAGTTTTGTTGTTTTTAGAGTATCATTTACTTATCTGTGTAATTAGAACTATACATGTCTAACATAAATTATGAATCTACTAATTCGGGTTTAAGAAACAATTTTTATAAAAATAAGAAAAGAAAACTATACGTTTTATATTAAAATATATTCTTTGATCTTTTAAACTATAAAATCGTAAGTAAATTTTTATCTTCGAGATTTGCTAATATATCTCTTAAATTTAATAGATTTTATAACTAATCAATTTAATATTTTTTTGACTTGTGGGCTTTTTGTAAAATCACAACTAATCTATATTACAACCTTTTTCTAACACCGTTTGATGATCATACTCCTAATTCGTTAAATATTTGGTTCCAACTTTCACTTTCAATTGAATTCTTTTTATTTCTAGTTTAAACTAATCAAAAGCACTTCTGTAGGATTCAATAAAATTTTCTATTGTTATATTTTTTTTTTCTCTTAAGTTTCATGTACCATATTAGTAGAGTAATTATTTATGTTATACATGTATATTACTAATTAAACAGATAAGTAGAGGATACTCTAAAGACAACAAAACTTCTAACTGAAAAACAAGATAATATATAAAATATGACATGAATCTCGAACAAAAAGAAAAAAAAAAAACTGGAATGAAATTTATAATATTTATAATAGTAATAATACTAACTCTGGTTCACTATCTTATGTTTTGGTACATTTATGATAAAATTATTAGAGTGCCCATTCATTGAGGTCAAGATTACCTAACTTTTTCTATCCAAACTTAACGGAATGTAACTGAGGGGCTAAATTTGAGACACTAAAGAGTTTAGGATTTAAGATAGAACAACTTTCAATACAAAGACTAATTATAAAAAGAGAAAAAAAACGTTCAAGGACCCTTGATGGATTTAAGTCTTTTTGTTTTGTTTGGATTTTAGCCACTAAGGTCTTGTTTGCTTTGTTGTTCAAGTGGTTTAAACCCATGAACAAGGTTCAAACTCATTTTTACTTTTTGGCTTTCTAGCACATTTTTTCTCTAAACTTGTTATAATTTAACAAATTGTCTCTAAACTTTTAATTTTGATAATCAATACTCTTAACTTTTTTAACTGGTATAATTAACCCCATTTGGACAATGGTGGTTAGAAAATAGACGGAATGTGCATGTCACATGTGGGGTTCTAAAGGGGCAAATCTGATATTTTATATCTCCAATTTTTTTTTTTTGAAAAATTAGATGGATGGATGGTTGAGATTAAAGCTTTTAAAGATTACTGGTTAAGATCAGTTTTGATTTTTATTAATATTTTATTTATTAATGAGGACATATAAAATACTAACTTTGCCCCTCTATAAGCCCACATATGACATGCACGTGTCAATTTCCATCCATTTTGTTACAGTTGTTATCCATAAAAAAAACTGCTAAATGGCCCTTTGGGTAATGGCCTATAAATAGCCAAGGTTAAGATAGCAATTATCCCATTTAACTTATTTTCTCCACTAAGTCTTCAAACAATTACCTTTCTTTCTCCCATTTCTTTACCTCGCAAAGCCTATCATCAGATTTGTTCCTCAAAATATCTCTTTACCCAAGTCTAAAAATCCACCAAAGAAATAAGAACAAGATGGCTTAGTGTTCTAAGAACTTCATCAAGATGATAAACTTAACTTTTAGTGCTTTTCTTTCAAAAAAAGTTTTTGTTTAAGTTTAGAAATGGTTGCTTTACTAGGAAAGTTCAAGCAATCATTAGAAGACTTGAGAGATACCAAAGAAACCAAGAAAAGGAGAGCACACCTTTGGACTATCTAGGTATAAAGTTCTAAACATTTTGGAGAGAAAAGTTTAGTTTTGATGCTTTTATGTTGTAAGAAAGAGATCTTGTGAATTGATTTCTAAGATATATGGGTATATGTTTGTAATGGTATGATTAGAGCAATGATGGTTTAGTGATAAAATAAAATAAAAATAAAAAATAGCATGAAGCTTTGTTAGGTTTAAGTAGGGAAAAAAACTTGGTAACATAAAGCTTTGATTTTTTTTTTCTTTCTTAAAAATTGCTAACTTTAAGGACTTTGGCATGGAAATGTTTTGATATAGCAAGATTCTTGGATGTTTGAAGTATGTTTTGTCTTCTTGAGATGATAAAAAATCTATGTTTATGCCTGAGTTATGTTTGTTCTAAGTTTAGAGTTCAAATATGGCCTATTATGTGGTTTAATGTAAAAAGTTAGTAAAAATTGATTTTTTTGGACAAAAATAACAAAACTATGAATGTTAACAAATCTGTGTTAAGGCAGCATGTTGACAGTAATTTTGTGTTTAAAACCATAAGAAATTTTGTTAAACTTTCCTAGAGGACTAAATTGTAAAGATTTGGCTATTTTGGGATAAAAACACAAAAATATAAAACTTACTGGGTGAATTTTTCAAAACTGCTCAAACGGCATATCCTGGACTCTATAACATACGTTGTATTAAATTTTGGCTGAAAAATAATGCAATCTGATTTAGAAACGTTGAAATCTATTTTTAAGGGCAGAATTGTTAAAATAGTTGAAAACGGGGTCAAAAAGGGAAGTTTTGTATTCTGCAGTATCTGACAGTTTTCAATTGTTTCAAACAGTTTTGAAAGAGTATACATAGTGCTTGAAATGAATTTTGAACTTTGGAAATTAATGAAATCTCGGTAAAGGACTAAAAAGTGGAAAATTATCAAAACCGGGTCAAATTTGCAAAGTTTGAAAAATTGCAGTTTATGCAGTGTTCTGACCGTATTCTGAACAGTGAAGGAACAGTTTTAAAATTGTAAAAATCTGTTTTCAAAAATTGTGTTCAAGTGACTCAATTTCAAAATTTAAAAGGAGGGCTAAAACGAAGAAAATAAGGATTTTTATGCAATTACCTATTAAAAGAGATTTTAAATTCATTTATGTTCTTTCAAATGTAAAATGAGGCCTTAGGCTATTTTAGGACTCGACCCGTTAAATAGGAAATCACGAAATTAAGCCGAGGTAAAATCATCATTTTAGTAATTTAAGGGTAAAAAGCCAAAATCATTAAGCAATGAGATGAAACAATAATTTTTACTAAAATCGCATTAAATACTAATGGGCCTTAAAAGCCCAACGAAATCCAAATACGATGATACAAACCCGAAAAATCAAATATAAACCAAAGTTATCTTGAATAACTTGGATGGTCGAATTATGGATGAGTTAGCTGGTTATGTCATATAATTTTAAAAAGAATTACTCGTAGTAATTAATGAACCAGTTGTAGGAAAACACAATTAATTAATTACTAAATAGTAATTAAAAATAAATTAATGTTAAGGTAAGAAAAATAATCCAACAATTCCGGGGTAAGTGTTTTAAGGAAATTTTATAAGACTAAATAATTGGATTACTTGCCAACACAGAAATTAAGAATAATTAATTTTAGAAAATTAGTTATTAAATTATAGAAATAATACTGAAATTCAATAAGTTATAGATGAGACCAAAATCAATTAGGATTTTTTGTCTGTCGATAAATCATGCAATTTGCGACTGATCAGAGTCAAATGTTAAATCCTACTAGGACACAATACTGACTAAAATTACAGGCTAGGATAAATTTAGGATAACGCTTGCGCATAATCCAATTAAGTAAAAACCTTACCTTATTCTTGTATTAAACTATGTTGTATTATGCTATGTTTGTCAACATGATTTATTTTTTATGCCTTTGTTTAATATGTAATAATTGCTATTTATGACATCATGCAAAAATGTACTGTGAGTAAACAAGAGGCTAACGGAACTTAATTATATGTCGTACCAACCTCCACTAGGTGAGAATTTTATAAAATAATACAATTACGATCTCAGATGTTGTTGGTTACGAGCACCTGGTACAGACACATGGCACATAAAATGTAAAGATCATAATGGGAAATGTCATGCATCTTATTTTATTGCATTGTGAGACTATAGTTTGTACTTATTGAGTTTTAGCTGACTATATTTGTGTAAATATTGTAGGTAATACGAGTAAGATACTATTTGACGTATCTCGATGACTGATTGAAGTGGCGCAAGGTGATGGAGCCCGGGTTTTGAATGCCCCTCCACAAGTTTATAATTTCCGCAGCCATAAATATTTTGAGTTATACATATCTAAAACTTAGAATATTTACACTAAAATGTTTTGCCTTATTAATAGTTACTTAAGTGACTAACTTATGTTTAACTAATGACAAGTAATATATATATATATTTATCAAGACTAGTAATAGACAATGTAAGTTATGAAAATGTTGTTTTGTAATGAAAGAATATTATTTCTAAATTTTTGTTGTTAAGATTTTATAAATCTAGTAATAGTAAATATTTAAGTTGAATAAAAAAATTCCTTGAAACTTGAGTAAGTAAAAGAAAAAAAAGGCTACTCAAGTAAACAAATTACGTTTAAGTAAGTTTAATAACAGTTCGGGAATCCAGGTCGTCACAATGACTGACCTTGAACTTTCTTACACTGGTTTCATAGGCCTAAGTCCCAATGGAAATCTCTTACTTGTCTAGTTTGGTAACCCTCGATCTTATCAGTAAATGGTTTGAGACTAGAGACTTTAAGTTTGAAGCAAATTGTTACAAACTTAACTAGTCTCAAAGAATTATCCTAAGGTAGTGTGGATTTGTCTGATGTCTCACCTAATTCCATCATGAATTTGTCAGCATCTTTGACATATCTTGATCTTAGTGGAAGTGAAAAGGGGAAATATTTTTCAACTACCAAACGTTCAAGAGCTTAGGCTCTCATACAATGAAATTCATTTCCTAGATACAATTGGACCGGCCCATTTAGAGTTTTGTGCATTTCTTTCACTAGATTTCTAATTGATGTACCATATCTTACTAGGAATTTGAAATATTTGAATCATTTGGATGTTAGCAACTGCAATCTTAGAGGACCATTTCCTGCATTGCATGGCAAAGTAACTCAATTTAGCACTTCCTTGGACCTCTCTCCTAAAAACTTTGGCAATCATATCCTATGGGACTCTCTCAATAGACTACAAGAAAAAGGGGGTTTTGCGACGACAAAAAGTCGTCGTAAAAAACCAAATGTCGTCGCAAATAACATTTTTTGTGACGATTTGTCGTCGTAAATAATTCGTTGCAAATAAATTATTTGCGATGACACAGTGTCATCAATCGTCACTAATACGTCGTCGTAAATTTCTCGTGATATGATCTATTTTTGCGACGACATTTCAAATTGTCGTCGCAAATAAGCCTATTTTTTTGCGACGACAAATTTTAAAAAGTCGTCACAAAAACACCGAATTTAATTTTTTTCTATAATTTTTAAAAATGCCACCCCGCGCGCGCTAGTGCCCC
>NW_010359622.1:405662-429635 GCF_000414095.1 Morus notabilis
CCCCGTGTGACAGTGAGCCCCCGCGCACGGACAAGTGCCTCCCCAGAAGCACGTTATACTCCATTAATTCACCCCAATCAACAGAAATCAAAATTCAATTTTTTCATAAAATTGACTTATTAAAAAAAACAGCTAAGGATGAAGTCATTATTTACCTAAGGCCTCGGTCGACGACCCGGCCGAGCTCGACGGCAGCCTGGTCGGGGCAGCTGGGCTCGAAGGAGGGATTGGCCATGGGAGAGAACTCGGTGAAGATGGAAAGCGAGCCCTCATTGGGGCGGTCGCGGTAGGGCTTGGTGAGCTAAGCAGTCCTGGTGGGGGCGGGGTGGCGGGAGGGCTGGCGGCTGCCGGAGAGGGGAAGAAGAGAGAGAGAGAGAGAGAGAGAAGGGAAGAGAGAGAAGAGGGCCGGCGGCGGCGGTGACGGGAAGAGGAGGCATATAGAGAGAGATTTTGCAGGAGAGAGAGAGAGAGAAAACGTCAGGGGAAAATAAAGAAGAAGAAGATATGGTATATTAGATCAGACTTATTTGCGACGACATTGTCGTCGTAAATAAATTTAAAATGTCATCGCAAATACGTCCAATTATTTGTTTTTCCCGCATTTCATTTTTTGTGAAATCTTAAAAAGATTATTTGTGACGACAAAGAGAAAATATCGTCGCAAATAACATGAAATTATTTGAGACGACTTGTCGTCACAAAAATAGATTACCTTGGCGGCAAAAATCTACACCATTGAAATTTGCGCTCTAAAATTATTTGCGACAACATTTAAGTTATTTGCGACGATTTTTAAGTTATTAGTGACGACATGTTTTTTTATTTAACGGGGCGTAATGGCGACGACATATCGTCACAAATATTGTACTATTTGTGAGGACAAATGTTGTCGCAAAAAAGTATCGTCGCAAATGGCCTTTATTGTTGTAGTGAATCTTGAGCAGTTGAATTGTTTAGATGTTTCAAAAAACAATTTCAAAGGCCACCTCCCTGAAATTTGTAATAATTTGACAATAAAAACTCTTTTTTAATGCGACTCTTTAGTACATGATCAGTTTAAATCCCATTGGTTGGCAGTGCATTTTCTCTTGAAAATTACAAATCTTTCTCCCGAAAAACGATGTCAATAAGCACTCAAATACTAACAATCTCACAGACGCTTTTATGAAATTTTCTCTGTAAAACTCTTTGACCCATGGTCTTCAATTACCTTAAAACCTTAAATCATAAAAGCTCAATATTTTCGTCCAAAGGCAGACACCCCCACGGCTAAAGCATAGGCCACACTCACTACTTTTCTCCACGTTAATGCAACCACATATATATAACACCAATATATATATATATGAATGGTATCCGATCAGACACTAGAAAAGTACTTAATTGGAACGGTAGTTGTATAATTATACATAAATTGTGTATATTTACATATAAATCGTGTATATTTACATGTAAAGTCGTGTATGTTAAGTTATAAGAAACGACAATGTATATTAATCATCAAAACATGTATTTTTTATAGCAATTAGTGAACACATAACATGAAAATATGTATATTGGCTTATTTATTGTATTTCATGTTAAATATACACTAATTACATGTAAATATACACAATTTACATGTAAATATACACAATTTATGTAGAAATATACAACTGCCGTTCCGGTCAGACACTTTACAAGTGCCTGACCGGAGACCTTACCTATATATATATATATATAAAGCCTTTATACATTTTTCTTCTTTTCCAATAATAAAACCATTCATCAAGCAAGCCATCTATTATTCTTTCCTCAGATAGATCATATTTTAAATTTGCAAGAATCTCGATGATTTCATGTAACAATTACATCTCCTCAAATCTCTGTAAATATCTCCTTAAATATCTCTGAAATAAACATGTCCAATTCTACTTTTCATGTCCAAAAACTTTTCAAATCCAGAGCAATTAGCATATCAAAATTGCTATAAAATCTAGTTCTGCATCAATCATGAACTTGACTCTGTTTTTGAATTTTGTACAATCAATTTCCAAAACATGACAACTAATAAAATCTTAATAAATCTAATTTAAAAAAATGTATTTAATGAGATTAAAAATTAAAAATATAGATTTTGAATAAACCCAAATCACGGAGTATAAAATTATAAATATCCCAAAAGATTAGCTAATCACAATGTAGGTGGTGTCGTGACAGAGGATCTGTAGCCACAATTTTATCTGCATTGGCGAGGGAGATCTCGTCTTCTCTACCATGGAAAATTGATCGATACCTAAAATTGGGGTAGTCCTCCTAATAAAAGTTTTCTCTAAAAAAAATTATGAAGTAAAGGACGGCATACCCAAAGAATTGCATTCCCATTTGACATATGGATTATTCACAAATTGGATTGTGCATATACCTAAACGTGTCAAAATGGGCTGACCAAATGGGTTGGCCTGTGGCCGACCTCTATCAACGGATGCTCTTCTCAACTAGACCCCAATCAAGCACCTAGGACAGGTTGAGCCTAGGTCTTCAACTAGCCCATATATATATATATATATATTGAATTATATTTGAATAATTATATTGATACCTCAAAATTCACCCCACCAATTCATAATTTATGTTTATTAGACTTTTACCCTATATAAAAATTCAATTAGAACCCATTAATATATATCCACATTAACTATAAATGGAAATTGTATTTTGTTTCAAAGAAATAAAAGAGTATAAACACACATTAACTATAGTTAGAAAATTACTTTTCAAAGGAATAAAAAAAAAAAAAAAAAACACATACCTCCACATTTCTGGCTAGAGCTAATTTTATCTTCATAAACCCTAAATTTTCTCCATCAAATTCTTTGACAATTTCAATGGATGTCTCGATTGAAACGAAAAAAAAAAAAAAAAAAAACGTGTCATGAAGAGCCAACAAATGCTAAAAAGATATCGATTCACAATCTGCACAATTATATATGGATTTTTTTTTCCTATTTGGGTTAAGGTCATACATACGCTTGGTCAAAGACGTTGTTGCATATGGAAATTGTGGTTTTTGAGGAAGAAGAAGAAGAACGAGGAGGAGGAGGAGGAGGAGATAATTCAAAGACAATTAAAGAATAAAGGTAAATTGATTTTTTTTTTGTGAAAGGTAAATGAAATTGTAAGATTTTAAAAGGAAATGTAACATTAATAATTGAAAGATATCATATTATTTTATAAATCAAATCACGATTAAAATTAGGTGGGGATATAAGAGGGTTAAATTAGGTATTATGAAAATTATATTTATAGAATGATAGATTTTTCAAATTTTTATTAGAGGATTATTAATTGGTGGGAGTATTAATGAAATTTTAGGGTGCAAATATAACTACTCATTATATATATCTCAATGTAAATTTGGGCCCACCAAACCTATATCGGACCCACCGGGTTGGAGTTTATTTTCTCAGGAAATAGTAAAAAATAGACCAATATGAAAAGCTTAAGAAAGTATATAGGCTAATTTTTAGTTATAGAAATTAATAGGCCATAACTTGTCAACTTATGGTTCATAACCAGATAAGTTATGGACAATTATGGACAATAACTTGTCAAGTTATGGTTCATAACCAGACAAGTTATGGACGAAAACAGTAATTTGACCTATTTATTAACTTATGTAAACTATTGGTCTATTAATTTTAATTCATTTCAAATCTTGGCATATTTTCCTCTTTCTCCCTATTTTCTCTACAGCAGGTCGGCTCACATAAGAGAGTGGGTCGGACTATTTTTTCCTTTTGGCCCACATGGGTCGGGCCACCATGTATATCCACCCGTAATAATGTGACTAATTTGAATCCAAAACCCAGTCAAGTAGAATTATTTAGCTAAAACGTTATAATGTGTTGCTTCAGTAAAATTAAAGAGAAGGGGTTGAAAGAAGGACGTTAATTATGCCTCTATGGAGTACGATACATAAAAACCTTTGCCATCAATCTACTTTTTATTTAAGCACTAAAGTAAAATAAAATGATCAAGTAGACTATGAATCCAAGGATCGATTTTAGTGAACGAAACCGATAATGATTGATTATGAATAAGTGATTATTTTATCCTTCCAAAGCATAGTTGGCAACATGAAACATGAGAAATCACATGTGACTATGATAATTTAAGCAAAAAAAAAAAAAAAAAAAAAAATCCCACTCTCCACAAATTCAAAAGATTCTAAAGTTTCTTAATAATTATTTATGTTCCGCCATACATTCCAATGAATCTAATCAATGCTCAAACTTTGATCTGTAACGAATTCATCATTGCATTTTCCATGATGCATGGAAAAACTTGGCCTTAAAATTGACGTTGGAGCTTTGCTTGTCCTTTGAAGATCCTGAAAAGCTCTTGAAGATTCTCACTAGTGACAAATATGGCAGACTTCTGCAGTATTAATAGGGGATCTCTACGTGATAAGAACAAGAAAGAAAGCTGATCCATTGGAGCTATTCCTTTCCCTAGGAAGCTATATCAGATTAGTACTATTTGGTTTTTTCTTCCTTTTTTGTTTTTTCTCTCTCTCTCTCTCATCAGCTTTTTCTGTGGTGAAAGTAGTGGTACCAATATACATATGGTCATATACCACCAAATGTTTTTTTGGAAGAAGCTACAATACAATACGAGTCCGTTTAGTTGCAGGATTCGTTCTCTAATTCAAATTATAGTTTATAGTTTGATTGAATCATAGTTTATGGTTTGATATAGTATTTTTTCTCACAAAAAACACACGTAAATTGAAAATAATTCTAATCTCATTATTTTAATCCATGAACTAAACGGACGCGTCACGCAACCAAATTTCAGCCGTCACATGCTGAAGAAAAAAAAAACCCCCCAATTTAAAGAGTTGAAATTTTTTCTGGGGAGTTTCTCTGATAGGCTAATCCTATCGACATTGTTAATTTTTAATCGTTAGATTAAATCAATATCACATCAGATTTAAAAAAATATTCTAAATAGACAATTATACAAATGTGACGATTGAAAATAAATAATTATTAGTAGTTTATTTATTTATTTTTTGTCTTAGTAGAGAAGCTCCTTTGTTGTTTCGAATAAAAATTTTCTTTTACATTTATGGTTTTTTTTTTCATCGTCTAAGGGTTGAGATTTGCACGGTATATCCCAAAATTTTAGAATGTTTTCATGAACTTCTTTCCAATCAATCTCGACTGTTTGGGGGACATCCAATCCAAAATATGTCAAAGATACGAATTTGACACTTCACTGTACCACAAATGCTTTTGGACAACTTAATAGGGTCACACACAAAGTCTTTTTTTTTTTTTAATCAAATGATTAGCATAATTAAATGATTTTCTTTTACTTTTCTGGGACCATTTGCAGGAAATTAAAATTTATAATTAGCGGTGAAGACATTCCGACAAGTTTGACTATGATTCTCAATCACCAAAGGTATGGGATAAACTGTGCATGTGGAAGCTGTCTTTGGTGCAAAACAAATTGCAAGGATGTATATTATACCATAATCTTCTATTATTAATGCTCATGATCGTGAACCATATGGAAACTTAAAAAGGGTCTTTGTATTTATCTATTTTTAATTTATAACTTTTTTCTTCCCACTATCCAAGAACTTTTAGACTTCAGGATTCAGACATCTAATCTTATCACCATTGCAACAAAAATCCTTTTTTTTTCCTTAATAACTAAAACATATTTTAAGCATGCCACAAACTTTGGGTAGCAAATCATGTTGATGAGAATATATAAATATATATATGTATTATGCCTTTGTTTAATGGGATATTTTTATGTATCATTAGTAGATCAAAGGATATTTGCAACCACCATATTCCTAGTGAATTTCTGATATCTTTGTTTATGTTGCAACGCTTTACACATGTACAAGAGAGAAGAAGTGAGTCACCAGGAATTGGCTTCCAAATAAAAGCATATTCTTCTTTTGTCTCTCTGGGATTCTTTTTTGTTAATTTTCTCACTATATTGAATAATTTCATGATTTAATGAAGAATTTTCATGGTGTTTTACTATCCCACCAACATGGCCATTAGCATGCTAATAATTTTACAGAATAAATAAGAGATTTCGCAGCATGGTTGGTGGAGTTGAACTTTTGCTATCAACAAAAGATATATGGTTTTGGTTCATTCGTTGAGTACATTTAACAATACAGAATCTTTAAACAGAAAAAACGCGTTGTAATTGAGGAGCTTTCTAGACACTGTCTAACAAAAATGCAAGCAAGAAAGGTGGAAAAAGGTTTTACCAACTCCCTAGTGGTCGGGATGCTTTCACTACAACAAAAAAACTTATTTGTGACGACGGATCATCGCAAATAACTGTATTATCGTCGTAAATATCGTATTTTTGACGATATGTCGTCGCAAAAAATCGACGCAAATAATATATTTATGACGATAAAGTTTTTAAATGTCGTCGCTAATATTTTTGACGATATGTCGTCGCAAATATTTTCGACGATATTTGCAACAACAAAGTTTTTAGCGACGACAGTGTCGCTAATATATTAGTGATGAGATGACAGTCGTTGTGAATAAGTCGTCACACAAATGCTCTGTCGAATATGTCGTTGATGATGACGCGTCCTAACTTATTTGCGGCGACTATGTGGCGTCGCAAAAGTATTTAAAAACTTTTGCAACCATAGGCTTCAAAGTGTCGTCGCTAGTAATGTAGACTATTTGCGACGTGATATGTTGTCGCAAATATTTTTTTCTTTTTTTTACCGTACTTTACTAATAATATTAATTATTAAATATATAAATTAGAAGAGAATTTAATAATAAAATAAAACAATAAAATTGATATTTATTAATAAAAGATTGATGTAAAATAGTCAACACAATAATAAGATCAGTCTTAAAAAGTAAATTAATTAAGAAATATTAAAAAGTGTTGATAATAAAAAAATAAAAACAGATATTTTAAAATTTTAATCCCCTAAATTAGCAGCATCGTCGTCCTCATCCTCGTCCTTGTCTTCTTTGTTTAGCTCAGGCGGCGGAGAAACCAACAGTTGGGGACAGTTAAGTGGCAAGAAGTTGATGTTGGGATTCATCGAGTGCATGGTTTCCATCATGGTCTGTTGGTTGTTGAACATGTTGCATTTGTCGATGTAGATGTTGTTCAGCCAGTTTTGGACATATTGCGGCAAATTAACCGAAGTTGACCCGTCCGATTGCGAACCAGATGATGAGGTGGAAGCGCTTGAACGATTCCTCCGTGGTAGTGTCAGTCCCACTCCCTTAGTGTGTCCTCTGTGCTTGCCCAAGACTTGGGATATAATCCTCTTCTCATCGACCGCTGTGGTAGATGAACCTTTACCAGCAGACTATGTCATATGCATGGTTCTTTCCCCCTCTATCTGAGCCTACAAAGGTAAATCAAATAAAAATGAATAAAAATAGTATAATATGTTATATTAAATATGAAAAAATAAATAAATTTAAAATTTATGCTATATAAAAACAAATAATGTAATTAAAATTTTATGGCATTTAATCATCAAACAAATTATATACAAAATGCCCAAGAAAAAATTGTTTGAAAAATTTAGACAATTAGCCACCAATAAAATATATAATCAACTTATAAAATATATAAACATGATTTTATGGTGGCTCAAACCCAAAATAAATCATTTTAATGGGTCAGAGATGAAAAATAGAGTGTACCGGTGAAAACAACACTCAAAACAGACTTCGGATGACTTTGTACGGACCGGTCAAACTTTGTTAAAACTTTTTTTTTACTTTTTTCAGCCCTAAAAATGACATGTAATTTTGGTTAGTGAAGAAAAACGACGTCATTTTAGAAAAACGATACAAAACTGTCAACCTGAAAATGACATGTCAGTTTTGAAGCAAAATCAAAACACAATGTTGTTTTTCTCATCTTCAAGCTCAGAAACCTGCAACACGACCCGGTGCGTGACTCGTGACCCGACCCTACATTTTCTTGGTTTCTAAAACTCCGTTTTTGATGATTCAAAAGGGGTTTTCAGACCATGTATGGAGTGTTGTGCGTCAAAAAGTCTCTCACAGAGTTTCGTCCTCTTTTGTTCCATAACATCAAATGGCCCAAAAACAATCAAAATTTTTACGATAATAAAAACCTATTTCGGCCATTTTCAGACCTTCAAAAACATGGTTTTTCAGCCATACTAATGCACAGCAAACACAAAATCCATGGTATATAGTTCGTTTTCACAATCCACAAGACGAAAAACAACTTAAATCAAGACAATAAACAATCTTGATTTGAGTTCTTATCTTAGTACGACTACGGATAAAGTTTGAAAATCCGAACCGAAAAACCACAAAAACAACACAATTCTATCATGGAAGAATCACCCACCACATATATTCATAATATGCATACTTGAAAACAAAATATTAGAGCAATTTTGGGGATTTTGAAAAATGAGTTTCAATACCCTTGAAGAAATCCGAAAATGCATAGCCTCAAAACTCAAAGTAAAGGCTCTGATACCAATTGTTGAAACTAAACATTGAACTAATTGAGAATTGAAGTATGCACAAGTGGATTACCTCGCAACAACATTTCTTATTTTTAGCTCACACTTTAATTGGCTTATAGTGCTTATTTTAATTGTATTGAGAGGTTATTTGATCTAATGGGCTGATCAAAACATTTATGAGAGAGGGAGTCTATAGGCCTCAAGCTAGTTAACAAGCCGAGTGTCCATCCCATTATGGATTGTTATTTAACATATATGCATAACTAAATTTACATTAATAAAGTTGTCCGTAAGACGCTTTAATAACAAATTAAAGTGAATTATTATGATTATGGAAGTCCACATAAAAATATTCCAACATTGTTTAGTCATGTGACTAATAAATTAAACTTGGGAAATTTCGAACCTATTTTCCTGTGAGTTATCTTTGAAAAATTTTGCAAAAAAGTGATTTTCTTTATTTTTTTTTCCTCTTCAAATTTGAAACGCTAACAAAAAAACCTGTATTTTCTTCTTTGTTCTCTTCCAATATTTAAACTTTGAATTTCGAGGGAGAAAGCTAGCTATTGATATTTGGATATTCATGGAACAGATATTAGACATTAGATGGTGGAAACAAAGACATTGCAAGATAAGAATTGATTCTCCAAATGAATTAGTTCAAGTACCTTCTCTTTAAGTCCAACAAATTCGAAATAAAAAAAATGCTCTACATTATTGTTCCAATAAGTTATGTATATCCCTCTTGACATCTTTAAGCAATGAGTGAGAAACAGATGTCCAAAGAGTGGTAGGGTATACAAACCAGAACACTAGAACAGATATATATGGATAGAGCCTAGAGGTAGTTGTGATTGATTTATGGGATATATTCAAACTTCTTTTTTTAATTAAAAAAAAAAAGATTGCACCACTAGCCTAGATCATTGATAATCTACCGCGGAATCACAAATAGAATGAAAAAAAAAAATCCAGTTCATACTTTCGTTAACTAGTATCGATAAGTTCAAAGTAAATCATTTCAACTCAAGTTATATTGAGAGGTCGATGAGAGACATAATTTCATTCTCACTGCGAATAATAAGAATTGAACCTTGTGTACTAGGTGAGAGCTCAGATAGGTTGTCCTTCACTGCTATTCGATTACTGTGGTATATCTATATGGATATAGGTATACATTAATTTATATAGACACATTTTTTCGACAAGATTCAAATGGGGCTGTGCGAATTCTTGGCTGCATATACTTGGTGGTAAGAAATGGGGCAAGGCTTGGAGGGGACCAACATAGATTGTCTGGTTATAGGATATGTTTTGCCCATTTCTATTATGTGTAGCAGTAGTACTAGAGCATCTTTTTTCATGTTATATGTTCTGCTTTTATCAAATGGCCAGTGGGTGTGAGTGATAAAACATTTTAGTGCTGTCTGTTGGTGGCACGTGTGGAGGTCCATTGTATATATTCGCATATTATTTTGTACTTCGCACGTACCAAAAGTGCTAAGGAACCCATGTGCACGTGCCGATCACGTGGGACCAGCCCCTTTGACATTCTTCTGAATTCGGCTATATTTGAACTAGCTTGGAGCCAACCATGGATCGTATACGTTGCATTAGAGGAAGTGAAAGGTAGCGATCATATCAAGAATTTTTGTCAACTCTATTGACCCTACACTCTTTGTGATCCCAGTCAATGAAAGAGATTCATTGTCATCATGAGTCCTCTCTCCTGCAATGTTTTTATATTATTATTATTATTATTAACAGTTTTATATGAGGAACTGGAAATTACATGATAATAAATATATGTACATTGAGGAAAATAAGACATACATATGTAGAATTTTTATTTGGAGAACTCTCAAGAAGCTATATAGTACTTTAGTAAAAAAATGCCTTTTTTTTCTTAAGGGAAAAACAATGCTTTTTGGTAACATGGTATTGCTTTTTTCTTTTTATTTTCTTTTAATTGACCACCTCTTGACAAATTAAATTTCAAAGAATTAATAATATGATAGAAAATACAATGCAACCGCATTCTTACCGAAAACTATATCTCTTAAAAGGAAGTTGAGAAAAAAAATGTTTTAACTTATGAAACTTTGACATATCTGTATGGGTTAAAATCCCATTGAGATAAATAAGAGTGCTATACTTTAACACATTACAAAAAGGAAGAATCATTAATCCAAACCCATACCTGCCTAGCTATCCAATATGTTACCATGTGTTGCACGTTTGTCCATTGTCTATTGTCCATTCCACATATTAATTAAACATGGCTTCAATAAGAAAATGATAACTTGAGTATGGCAATATTTTCCATAATTACTTGTAAAGGCTTTGTAAATTTGTAAATTTAATAAAGTCCTTTTGCTCATTCAAAAGTTGGCAGAACATTTTCATAACTAATTATTTCCCACATGCCAGGTTTGTGAAGAGAATCTTCAGTCAGCTAGAGAAATAAATATCATGATGAACTTCCTATTTTCTACCTTCTTTTAGCTTTCAGTTACTACTACTTCCTACCTTTCTTAACAATGACACTAGTTGACCAATACATTGAGCCACTAAGACCCTCAGAGTGGGCACAACCCTATCCTTTTTTTTCAAAATTGGCAGTTCATAACTTCCACTTTTACTTTATGGTGAAAGTATCAAATCTGAAACATATTTATTCTTTTGTTGCATACCAAATTGTTGCATTATTAAGATGTCAATAAGAGAAAAGGATAGTGTTATTCTTTTTATCATTTTTTACATTTATTAGTTGACATGCAGACTACACTAATATGATATATTATTATTTAAATAGAAAATGAGATAGTAGAATCCACACATCAAATAATGAATGCAGAAAGTGATAAAGAGAGTGACGCTGACATTTCTCTGTCAATAATGAAAGGGTCTAATTTTTATTATGTGTAAATTTTTACAATGTTTATCCTTTCTATTTTTTGCCAAATTTTACATATCAAGAGAGAGCCAGCCATGACATGGAAGGAAATGAAAGGTGGAGGCTATTTCGCTTGTGGTTTGTGGGGCACAAAAAGCACTTGCAAGACCAACCGTTGCAGAGCAATTCACAATCCATCAAAACCCCCAAAAAGAAAACCCATCTAACTTAATTCTTACCACAAATACAGAGAAAAGAGGGAAAAAAAAGGAAATAAAATTAATAATTAAAAATGGAAAAAACTATTGGTGTTGCATGTTGCAGATTCCAATTTTCCTCTCTAACCATCTTTCATAGTCAACATCACCTTTAACATTATATAATAATATATATATTTTTTCCCCTTCTGTTATATATATGAAATATCTTCTTATTAAAACAAAGTTTCAATCAATCCCAGAACCTTCCACTTAATAATGCGATAAACCTAATCTCTTTTATGCCTTTATCATCAACACAACATACAAGCTGTGATCCGCCCCTCTAAAACTTTGGTAGTGGGGTGTCACTTTTTATGTTTCACATTGATGAGACTCTTTGCCTATAAAAACCCCAACTTCCCATGACACAACTAAATTGTGTGTTGTAACAATCTCAAAGCAAACAACAAAAACAACATTCTTAGTATTTTCTTTGCTTTCTTCTTCATAGATAGCTTTCCATCGTCACTTCCTTGTTCAAACTCTGGGGAAAAAACATGGTGGGTACTAATTTATTTAGTCCACACAAACATACATGTGTTTATATATATGTGTGTGTGTGTGTGTATATATATATATATATAATTTTTTTTTTCTTTTCTGGCCAGCCAAGTACATTTAGACATGGCCAATGGGAATTCATATTTTATAGTTTTTTTTTTTTTTTGGGTTCTTCTTGACATTATTGTTTTCTTTTTTTTTTTTCCCCCCCAAAATGTCTTGATTTTTTCTAGGACGGGAAGATGAGTTGGACTGTTGCAGATGCTGTGGACTACAAAGGGTTCCCTGCTGATAAGTCCAAAACTGGTGGTTGGTTACCAGCTGCTCTTATCCTTGGTATGTTCTTACCTTCATATATATCTTCATGTTTCACTTATAAATTACACACACACACACACACACACGCACACACATATATATATATATATATATATGTATAAGAAACTATGGCATCATTATCAAATGAATGCATCCTTTCCTCAATAAACATATAAAAAGAGATGTTGAAGAAGATGATGAAGAAGAGCATTTGGAGGTTTATGCAGCCTCAGAACAGCTCCATGAAGAAGAGAAAAGACTTATTCAAACTCTATTACTGTAGAAATAGTAATTTCATATTATATGTATTTAGATATATTTATTTATTTGTGACATGTATGTATTTGTTGCAATGCATATATATGTCTATATGTATGTGGTATACATTAGAAGAGAGGAGAGAAAGGGAGAGCTTAGATATATGGTCATGGTTGGCTGATAACAGCTAGCCAAAGAACTCACATGTTTAGTTTGATATATATTAGTAATAAAGTAGATGGTTCATGCAAAAATGATGGTAGAGACACATGGGTTAATTTGTAATTTCCATGTTTAAAACAATATTATTGTTAAAGAAAAATAAAATCTCATAAAATATTATTGCATAGCAATTGGCACCTTTCAACTCTCACCAATTAAAAAGGCTTAATTTTTTAATCAATAGTCAACCTAAATACTTAATTTTCGTATCTTCATGTTTCTTTTTTCTTTTCTCTCTTTTTTTCCTTACTTTTTCAATTATTTTTCTGGCTATAAGATTTTAGAGGACCCCATCTGTAGATGGTTTACACAATATTCCTGGCCTTTTTCTGTTTGGAGTGTATGGAAAAGGCAGATATTGATGAATCTGGATCATTCTTCTGAACATGGAATTATACACATCAATTTCATTCCTCTTTTGCCCATCTTCCTTTTTGTATAATTGTATACTCCACTTCTGTTGAAACAAGAGTCGCTTTCTGCAAGATTTCGTTGTTACACTTACAAAAAAAAAATACGACATTTTCCATATCTTATATATAACTTGCATAATAAAGAATCATCAACTTTTGCTTTGAACTTGATTTTATTAATAGTAACATTATACACATATTATTATCATATCTACAAATGAACCCTATGCTTCTCTCCATGTGGCCAACTTTTCCCTTCCACTTTCCTGAGGTTAACTTAGGAACTTTTTGAAAAACATGTTCTTTTTTTTCTTTTTTTTTTCCATGGACTATTAAAATAAACATAGGCAACATAATTAAGTATTATATTAAATTTGGAGCAAGTTATATATGCGCGTCAAAAACTTGTTGATTTAGTTAGAAAAGTACAATTATTTGACAATTTAATATTTCTTCTTATTTTAACAGTGATTGAATTAAGTGAAAGACTTTCAACAATGGGAATAGCTGTTAACTTGGTGACATATTTGGTGGGAACAATGCATTTGCCAAGTTCAACCTCAGCCAATATTGTAACAGATTTCATGGGCACTTCTTTTCTCCTTTGTTTGCTTGGAGGGTTTCTGGCTGATTCTTTTCTTGGGAGATACAAGACCATTGCAATCTTTGCTGCTATACAAACACTGGTGAGTATATATATGCATGCATGAATAATTTTATTAAATAGCTGAACATTTTTTTTGGGACAAAATAATTTTTAATGAGTTGTGTATACATGAGTAATTTAATTTCTATATAATGGTTAATTATTAACATTTTTTTTGACTAATCACTAGACAGGAAAGTAGTGGCTTTAACATTTTTATTTTTAATATTTTACTTTAACTAGACTGTTATTTTATATAATTAGGGCACTGGTGCTTTGGCAATATCAACAAAACTGCCCCAACTACAGCCACCCGCTTGTGACACAGCCTCAGGCAAAAACTGCAAACCGGCCAATGGATTTCAGATGGGAATTTTGTACCTGGCTTTGTATTTGATTGCACTTGGAACCGGAGGGTTGAAATCGAGCGTTTCGGGGTTTGGAAGCGATCAATTTGATGAGAAAGATGAGAAGGAGAAAGCCCAGATGGCCTACTTCTTCCAGAGATTCTTCCTCTTCATCAGCGTTGGAACTTTGATGGCTGTCACAGTGCTTGTCTACATACAAGATGAAGTGGGTCGGAGTTGGGCATACGGAATTTGTTCAGTTTCGATGTTGATCTCCATCATAGTGTTCTTGTGCGGAACTAAAAGATACAGATACAAAAAGTGCATGGGAAGTCCTATAGTTCAGATTTTTCAGGTTATTGCAGCTGCTTTTAAGAAGAGAAATATGTCAGGTCCTTTCAATGTTTCCTTGTTGTATGAGGACACTCCTGAGGCTTCAAGAATCGCCCACACCGAACAGTTCCGGTAAAAACCATTAGACCTTCTCAAAATTGCTAGTTAATTATTTCCTCATAGAAGAATTCCGTGGTAGGATACAATTTTTATCTCTTAGATAATCATCAACGTTTTATTTATTTGATATGATTTGGACATGATCTGACTGTTTAAAATTATATCTTACCGTGAGGATATGAACAAAAATGCATATGCTTCTTTAGAACTCTCTATTTTGTTATTTTTTCAACTGTCTAATCATAAAGAATTCGGAGGCAGGCATGCAGTTTTTAACCGATAAATTTTCATGATGTTGGGTTAAATTGTCATGTTTTTTTAATATGATATAATTCTAATATAATCTGACTGTTTAAAACTGCATCTCACGAGTAGGGATGCCATTTCTTGTATGTTCTATTTTTAACTGCCCAATTATATACTTATTTAATGATTTCTTTTTTTTGGGGTAGTTTCTTGGACAAGGCAGCAATAGTGACAGAAGATGATTTTGAGAAAATTAATGGTAAAACTTCTGCTCCGAACCCATGGAAGCTATGCTCAGCCACAAAGGTGGAGGAAGTTAAGATGATGATAAGATTACTGCCAGTGTGGGCCACAACCATATTGTTTTGGACAACTTATGCACAGATGATCACATTCTCTGTTGAACAAGCTTCTACCATGGAAAGATCAATTGGAGGTTTCCAAATCCCAGCTGGTTCTCTCACAGTCTTCTTTGTGGTAGCCATAATGATCACTATTGTTTTCTATGACCGTGTTATTATGCCCCTTTGGAAGAAATGGAAAGGCGAACAAGGTATATATATACACACACATATACATAAATATAGAATAAGATAAGAAATCAGTTAAAATAAACGTATATTATATGGAACCTTGATCATAATCTACGAATATGTGACATCGAACTATTTAAGTACTAACAATTACAGTGTAGTTTGATTAGAAAAGGTGACTTCACATATGCAAGTGTGCATGGACAAATTAACTATTTAATTATGATATCCAACTGGGCCTTTGGGTATACAGATAAACTGATAGAATAGAAGCGAAGAATCTTTTCTGGTCACACACAATTAGCTTGTACTTATGACTAACTTCCAATGATAATTTGAACTTCCACTTTCCAAAATAAACAACAACAACAATAATAGTAATAATAATATACCCTTAACACTATGGGTGTATTCATTTGCACAACTCAAGTTGTGACTGATCAAGTTATATTACTACAGTATTTTCTCTTACACAAATTTAAATTCAATTTTTTTTACTGTAGTGCTTTTCTCTCACATACACAACCTAAGTCATGATTTAAGTTGTGCAAATGAACACACCCTAAATAATTCAAAGATGAAAGAGCCACAAGATAATGGCCCACTTAGATTTTAAAAAATATTTTCTATTCTCCATTTTTTTTTTTAAATTTTAGTTATACTCTATTATATATATATATATATATATATATATAAGTTATAACACCGTACTCAATAGTTAGAATATATATTTAAATTTTAATTATACTCTATTATATATATATATATATATATATATAAGTTATAACACCGTACTCAATAGTTAGAATATATATTTATCTTTTTTTTTCCTCATTATACCTCTTTTACTGAATTTTTCTAACTCGGAAACTTAATTCATTCGTCCCTTTTATATGCAACAGGGTTCACCAACTTGCAAAGAATGGCAATAGGCCTCGTCCTCTCAATCTTCGGGATGGCAGCCGCGGCGCTTTCCGAGATGAAACGCCTTTTGGTGGCAAAGTCCGCCGCCCCCACAACGCAAACTCTCCCCATAAGCGTCTTCCTCCTGATCCCGCAGTTCTTCCTCGTGGGGTCGGGAGAAGCCTTCATCTACACAGGCCAACTAGACTTCTTCATAACACAATCTCCCAAAGGCATGAAAACCATGAGCACAGGCCTCTTCCTGACGACTCTTTCGCTCGGTTTCTTCGTCAGCAGCTTCTTGGTTTCCGTGGTGAAGAAGGTGACCGGAAGTAGGGATGGTCAGGGGTGGTTGGCTGATAACATAAACGAAGGAAGGCTTGATTGCTTCTACGGGCTTTTGACTGTTTTGGGAGTGATAAACTTTGCGGCTTATATCGTTTGTGCAAAGTGGTACAAACCCAAGAAAGCTAAGCCTGCTGTGCAAATGAGTGGCATAAATGCAAATGGCAATAATGATAACTATGATAGGTGCTAGTGATGATTGTATTTGTACTGCTGGTTGGGGTTAAGTACTTTAATGGGTTGGTTTTTGTTTTGTCCAATATTGTATGTACGACAATCAGTGGTTTGTATTGTGGTTATCGTTTTGTGATATGTCTCAGCTTTGTGCCACCTTTTAAGTTGAAATCTATAATCAGATCTTTGTCCAGATCCGTTATGTTTTCTTATGTCTTCTTTCTCATCTTTTATTTGGTTTTATTCACCGCGAAACAATCATAATAAAAAAAAAGGAAGGAGGAGATGAATAGGATTCTGTGGAATAAAAATAAGTGACCAGAGGTTTTAGGTTAATTAATAAATAGCTGGAGTTTTGTAAATATGGGTTTTTACCGGATTTACCTACGATCACCAAATATGATCAATTCGAAATTTACCAAATTTACTCGTATAAAGATAGCCCCAAATTAAATACATTATTTATCACTATTTGTTTATTTTCATTTACATTAGTAATATTTAGTTGATAAAGTTTTTTTAAGGAAATATTTCACTAAATTAGCAAATTACGTCAATAGTCGTAAATAACCATAAAATAGACAGGAATTCAACCCCAGACATTGACTGCATTTACCAATAAAAACAGATGAAGCACAAAGACGAACACAAGTGTCGAGACCTAATGGGAAAAGATGAAACAAACGATTTGACCCTTGAACATTACCTAGATCCACCAGTTGATAAAGTAATTTTTATTCTTACAAATCTCCTTTTAAAATTGAAAGGGCGTATCAATTACTACGTATGTTAAATAAATAGATAATTTACAATACGTCACTTTTTTGATACATTATAGGGAAAAAAATTGAGTTTGAATTTTTATGAGAAAAATACAGTAATAAAAATTTGAGTTATAATTCAAACCAACATAACAGACGGTGCCTAAAAGAGTCAAAGTTTCTTTCTTTCTATTTTTTTTTCATTTTGAATTTACATGGTCAAGATGTTTTTAATCGTACTTCCACATATATACTCATATATGTTTGGGATCATAACAAATTAAAACCTCTTATGTTTTTCTTTTGTTTTTTTGTTTTTTTGTTTTTTGAAATGTTGCTTTCGATATCTTGTGTCTTCAGGTATTCCCCCACTTATCTTTTACATTTGTATAATTATGTTAAATCATATCCTCTAACGTAAAAAATAAAATAAATTTCTCTTATAAGCACATTACCCTACCTCATTGAACATGCTAGCCTTTTAAAGTGAATGTCCAAGCTCTTAAAAGTATATTTTGGTCAAAATAACAGTGTAAACGATAATTTTAACGTTACTTTTAAACTGACTCTATTAAGAATTATTTTGGTCCAAACACCAAATAAACCTTTCTTTTATAAATAATAAAAATTACCTAAAATAATGTAGTAAACAAAAATCACATCATTTAAAGTTATTTTTATTACTGTACAATAAAGCTTTGTTTGACTTTAGGAAAAAAAAAATTTCTCAATTAAAATAAAGTTTAAAAGTAAGGTTAAAATTTTCTTGAAGGAGTAAGAGTGGAGGACCAAAAGTTGCAAAATAAATAAATAAATAAAAGAATGGACCAAAATAAAAAAGAAGGCTGTCACGTTTTGACCACTTCTATATCTAGCTAATTATTTAGATAGATATATAAGTATAAAAGTATATGCATATAGTATACATGTGTACGCGATCTTTTTCGCCCTCTCTATTGCTCTGCTAGGGTTTTGTTCTCCTTTTCTTTTCTTTTTTTTCTGCACCGCTTGAACTGTTGTCACACCCCCCAAACGGGGTGGGTGACGTGGAGCTCGATTTGGGATTAATAAAGCAGGTTCCCAACCGGGCCCCACACTTAACTGCATTAAAATATGAATAAATTACATTACAGAATCTCAGAGCCTCTGACACACAGGGCTCCACCCCACAGAACATACAGTATCGTACATACATGTTCATGTAAATGATCATTACAACATACATTAACCACAATCTAGTAAATCCAAATATTATATAAGTTTACAGAATTTCTCAAATTCCTTACATTTGTCCAAGAGGATGTCCACGATCCTCACTTGATTCCAACAGCAGCACAACTCAGCTGCTCCGTAGCAAATATCTAGCTACTGTGCACCGCTCCTAGAATCTCCTTGGAGGAGTTTAGTACATTTAAAACATAAAACGTGAGCGAAAGGCCCAGTAGGATATAATTTGAAATAAACGTTATAATATATGAATGAGGGAATACATAAATAAATAAGTAAATAAAATAAGACATTCAGTCCCGACAGAACAACCGGAACCTCACATCCTTTTTCTCAAAGGAAATATAACTGTAAATAACCGTTTTACAAGCTTCAGCAAGTAATTAGTACAAATTAGTTACCTAACCAAGTGCCTCGCCTACCCAGACCAAGTTTCGGGTTCTGCCCCCGAGGATGCACTCTCCGCATCCTATCTAGGCTTACATCAATAGACTCTATTACCAGTTCACAAGATCTCTTTGCTTAAGAAATCATTCATTAAACATTTTGAAATCCTAAACAAGTCATGGTTTTCAAAGCGTTTTCTTTCACAAATCAATCCCTTTCTTTAAAACATTTTCAAGGCCAAAATCCTTTTTGAAAACAGGCTGACAAGAAAAAGGGATAGAAATCCTACCTCGCACTATCAAACCTGGGACTAGTGTTGCCTTTTCCGGCTTCTGCTTCCTCAAGCCCCTTCAATCTGAATCCTCAGCGATCACTGATGCAAGACAACACTTTAGGATCAATTCTCATTCCTAAAGCAATCCAAATCTCAATTCCCAACAAAGATTTCCTATTAGTGTGCCCTAATCCATTTTCATGTTTCAAATTATCATTCCAAGGGTTTTCAATCTCAAAACAAGGATTAACAATGCTAATCCATCTATCTCAAGTCCCCAAATGAAGCTAATTTGGGTTCTCCCCGAAAACAGGGGTCAAAACAGCAATTTCAGGCCAAACAGGGTCAAACCCCGTGTCAACCGGTCGACCGGTAACAGAGCAGTGCAAGACTACCGGTCAACCGGTAGTGTGCACACCGGTCGACCGGACCGGTCAACCGGTCAGCCTTACAGTCCGGTCGACCGCATAGGTCGACCGATTTCCATGTGATCCGGTCGACCGCACTGGTTGACCGGTGGAATCAGCTGCGCGAGAGAAGCTCGCGGAAATCAATCCAAAACCTGCAAATCCAGTCCCAAATCGAAATATTTCAAAGGAAAACCACTAGATCTGGGTTCTAGGTCCTAAAACAAGTCCAAAGAACCCAAGATCTCCAATTTCTACTCTAGTTTTACTAAAACACTATCGAAATCCGGTTTGTACCAAAAGTAAGTTTTGAAATTCAAAAACTTGAGATTCAAGAGATAATTATGCTAAACTGTGGATTATTAGTATGCCTAATTTGATTTTCATAATTAATCAAGGGACTTTAAGTTATTTTCAGTATTTATAATTTCACCCCAAAGATTTTTGGAAAACACACTTAAATTTAATACATTTTCCTTTTTTCCATTTTTCTTTTTCCTTTTTCCTTTTCTTTTCTTTTTCTTTTTCTTTTTTTTCTTTTCTTTTTTTTTCTTTTCCCCCTTTCCCTTCCCGTGCGCCAGCCCCCCTTTTCTTTTTCTTTTTTTTTTCTTTTCTTTCTTCTTCTTCGTCTCTGGTTCTTCACGCACAGCCACCTCTCTCTCTCTTTCTCTCTCCAATTTCTTCCACCGCCGGCCACCTCCCTCTCCGGGCTTCCTCCCGCTAGCGTCCTCTCTCCCCCTTGCTATCTCTCTCTGGGTTTCTCTCTCCCTCTCTCTCTCTCTCGGCAGTTTGGCCGAAAATCCCAAAAAAAAAAAAAATGAAAAACAGAAAAATTGAGGGAGACAAAGCTTGAGCACCTGATTTGAGGTAAAATCCTTTGAAACCCACTCTTTGATTCGAATTTTAAGCTTGAGAAAGTTTGATTTTGGTTAGATTTGAATAATTTTGAGTTAGGGTTCGAGTTTGAACAGTTATTATTGGAATCGAATGAAATTTAGGGGGTTTTTAGTTATTGGACTTGTTTAATTGATTAGAAACTGATTTTGATGGATTTTGGAGAATATATATTGAAATTGAACTTGAATTGCAGGTTTGGCATTTTTCCTATTTATGCCGGCATGCTGCCGAAATTTCTTTAGAAACTTGTTTTTAAACTGAAATTAAATAGGAAAACCAAACCTATGAATTCGATTCTAATTTTTAAAGAACCCCCTAACTGAATTATAAAATCATTGTGAAAATTGGATTTGAGTCAAGGCACACTAATAGGAAACAATTAAACATGATTGAACTTAATTCGTTTTAGGAATGAGAAATACTTCCTAAGATATTGCTTTTGTGATAAAGCTAGTAGAGAAGGTCAAGTATTAAGGCTTTAAGGAAAGCGGAGGCTAGGAGAACTGAAGGCTAGCCCAGGTTTGACATTCGAGAGGTAGGATATTCTTGTGCATATCCTTTTTAGCCTCACTTTAAATGATTTTGGCCAATGAAAATGTTTTAGAACAAAACATGTTTAAAGAAAATGATTTTAAAGAAATAGCATGAGAATGCTATTAAGTTTTCCAATGATTTTAGAAATGAGATTTCAAAGCGTATCATTTCTTAAAATGAAATATTTTAAGGAATGATACAATGCATGGTGGCCACAGAGATCGGGATGTGGGAATCGCATCCTTGGGGGCAGGTCCCGAAACCCATACGGATCCACTTCTTGTTTAGTAGAATTATGGCTCTGCACTTTTCATAGACATACATTTTTACCGCTTCTTGTTTAGTGGTATGATGAGCTGCACACTTTCATTGTACAGACATATTCTATTATGTGAGTATTTCCTTTTTTTTTTAAAAGGGATGATCGGTTCCGGTTGTATATCTTCGAACCGTGAGTACCTTTATTTTAAATGCTTTATAAAATTATATCCTACTGGGCCTTTCGCTCACCTTTTCCTGTTTTCAAATGTATTAAACCCCTCCAGGCGACGCGAGGAGTAGTGCGGAGTAGGTAGCTACTACTGGTTACGTGAACTTGTTTCAGGAAAGCGAAGAGTTGTATTTCCTCTTATCTTTTATTTCAAGGCATGTATAAGAGATTATGGATTGTAAACTTAAATATTACTATACTGTGGTTGATTTCATATTTACTTTTGTTTATGTTCATGTATGCTAAACACCTGTGGGAATTCCTGACATGATACCAGGGACGTGATTTTAGACTGGTTTGGTTGGAAATTCCACCACCGTTCTTGAAATTAAATTTCTCTTGAATGCAGGGGCTCGTTTGGAAATACCTGGACGTTTTAGATTTGAAACAAATTAAATTATTTTACTAATCACTCTCTCTCAAACAGGTTTAAGTTTCTAAACAAGGCTCCACGTCACTAACCCCGGTTTAGGGGTGTGACAGTTCAAGATCCGTTTGATTTGGGACAAAAATGAGAGAGTGAGAGAGAGCACGGGAGAGTGAGGGAGAGAGACGCACGAGAAAGGAAGAGAAAAAGAAAAGAAAAGGAAAAGGAAAAAGAAAAGAAAAGGAAAAAGGAAAGGAAAAGGGCATATGTACAATATTTTAAAAGAACAGTCCAGAAATGCGCCCATACACACTTCTGGGTTAAAATAAATTACTGAGAATAATTTAAATACCTTGGAACTATTTAAACTCACACGTGTCAGAAACATTTATTAATTAAACTCAATTAATAATCCAGATTAGGCACACTAATAATCTCAATTACCTTAATTAATCTCAATTAATTTCTCAGGGTGTTACAGCTCCACCCTCCTTAGGCAATTTCGTCCCCGAAATTAAAGCCTACCTCACAGTGTGAACAGATGCGGATACTGTTCCGGCATCGTCGTTTCAAGCTCCCATGTCGCTTCCTCAACTCCATGGTGCTGCCATAATACTTTCACTAGGGGAATCTCACGATGACGCAGACTCTTCACTTTCCGGTCGAGAATCTGAACTGGTGCCTCCTCGTACGACGCGTCATACTGTATTGGAACGTCAAGTCACTGCACTACTGTTTTCGGCTCAGGTTGACATTTCTGAAGCATGGAGACATGAAACACGTCATGCACGTGAGATAATTCAGGCGGTAAGGCCAACCGGTAAGCCACCACTCCGATGCGTTGCACGATCGGGAATGGTCCTACATACCTTGGTGCAAGTTTCCCTTTCACACCAAACCGAACAACTCCCTTGCGTGGGGAAACCTTCAGCAAAACAAAGTTGCCTACCTGGAATTCCAAAGGCCTACGCCTTCTATCAGCATAACTCTTCTGACGACTTTGAGCTGTCAATAGTCATTCCCGAATCACAGCTATCTTCTCATTATTCTCTTGAATGACTTCCGGTCCAGTGCTTAGTCGATCCTCTGGTTCCAACCAACACACAGGTGACCTAAAAGGACGACCATACAGAGCTTCAAATGGTGCCATTCCAATACTGGCCTGATAGCTGTTGTTATAAGCAAACTCAGCTAGATGCAGGTATTTCTTCCAGTTCCCGCCAAATTTCAGAATACAAGCACGAAGCATATCCTCCAGAATCTGAATTACCCTTTCAGATTGCCCATCAGTCTGAGGATGAAATGCTGTGCTGAAGTTCAAGTCTGTTCCCATGGCTTCCTGGAAACTCCTCCAATACCTTGCATTAAAACGCGTGTCACAATCAGACTGATAGACAGTGGCACTCCATGTAGCCTCACGATGTGTTTCAAGTACAATTCTGACAGAATCTTCTGAGAATACGTTGCACGAAACGATATGAAGTGCGCGGACTTCGTCAACCTATCCACCACCACCCAGATGGCGTCGTGTTTCAGCTCGGTTCTCGGTAGCCCCATCAGAAAATCCATAGTGATGTGCTCCCATTTCCATCC
>NW_010359622.1:430368-433248 GCF_000414095.1 Morus notabilis
TACTAAGGGCATCAGCCACCACATTAGCTTTTCCAGGATGATATTGCAGAGTGAAGTCGTAATCTTCCATATACTCTACCCATCTCCTTTGCCTGAGCTTCAAGTCTTTCTGAGTAAACAAGTACTTTAGAGTTTTATGGTCAGAAAAGATCTGAAACTTTGCTCCATAGAGATAACATCTCCATATTTTCAGAGCAAATATTACCGCTGCCAGCTCCAAATCATGAGTGGGGTAATTCCGTTCATGTGGTCTTAATTGGCGAGATGTGTACGCTACCACGCGTCCACCTTGCATTAAGACACAGCCAAGCCCACTTCCTGAGGCGTCAGAATACACCTCATATGGTTCCTCACTATCAGGAATAGTCAAGACTGGTGCATTTGTCAGTCTGACCTTCAGTTCCTGAAAAGCATTTTCACACTCAGCGTCCCACTGGAATCTGACTTCTTTCTTGGTCAACCGAGTCATCGGTGCAACAATGCTCGAGAAGTCTTTCACGAAACGCCGATAGTACCCTGCAAGTCTGAGGAAACTGCGAATCTCTGCTACATTCTTCGGCCTTTCCCATTATAGCACAGTCTCGATCTTGGAAGGATCTACAGAAATTCCCAGTCCAAAAATCACATGCCCAAGGAATTTCACTTCCGTCAGCCAGAAGTCACATTTCTCCTTCTTCGCATACAACTAGTGTTCACGAAGAGTTTGAAGGACAATTCTCAAGTGCTGCTCATGTTCTTCCCAAGTCTTCGAGTAAACCAGTATGTCGTCAATGAAGATGATCACGAACCGATCTAAGTATGGCCAGAAAACACGGTTCATCAAGTCCATGAATGCAGCCGGGGCATTCGTCAGTCCAAACGGCATTACCAGAAACTCGAAGTGCCCATACCGAGTTCTAAATGCAATCTTCGGAATGTCTTCCTCCTTGATTTTCAGCTAATAGTACCCAGATCTCAAATCAATCTTAGAGTAGAACTGTGATCAACCCAACTGATCGAATAATTCATCGATCCTTGGCAGTGGGTATTTGTTCTTCACAGTTACCCTATTCAATTGACGGTAGTCAATACACAACCAAAGAGATCCGTCGTGCTTCTTCACAAATAGCACCGGTGCACCCCAAGGGGAAGTACTATTCTGGATATACCCCTTTTCTGCCAGCTCCTCAAGCTGCGTTCTTAATTCTTTCATCTCCGCCGGAGCCATCCGGTATGGAGGAATAGAAATAGGTGCCGTTCCCGGGACCAAATCAATATAGAATTGAATCTCCCGATCTGGCGGTAAACCAGGTAGCTCATCAGGAAATATATCTGCAAACTCATCCACTACAGGGATTCCCGTACTATCTCCAATTACTTCAAGTTCACCTTCCAAAGCAAGGAGGGAAGAGAAACAGGCTAGATTCCTCCGTCCCCCAACACTGTACTTCAACAGTCGTTCTCCTAGGACTGGATTCAGATCTGCCTGATAAGAAATCGATGTTCCAGACTTCGTCATCAGAGTCACTCGCTTACGGTAACAATCAACAATTGCTCCGTATTCTGACAACCAATCCATTCTGAGGACCACATCGAACAGGCTCATCGGAAGGATAATCAAGGCTGCTCTCATTTGCTCACTGCCAATCGCGATCTCACACGATCTACACACACTCATTACCTCCACACATCCCAGTGGAGAGTTCAAAGTCATCGGGACTTCTAAATTCTCAGGTTTTAGTTTCAAAGCCCGAACAAAAGAACTTGATATAAATGAGTGTGTGGCACCTGTGTCAAACAACACATGAGCAAAAGAATGAGAGATTATAATCATACCCTCAACCACCGCGTTGCTGGTCTGACCTCCAGAACTGCCTCCCGCCAGGGTATAAGCTTGTCCCTGTACTTTCCTTTTCCCTCTATCACCAACATTAGGCCGCTGGGTTGGAGGCCTATACTGTTGCGGCGGAGGCGGTTGCACCGGTCTCGGCACTTGAGGCCGGAATTGTGAAAGCAGAGGTGGTTGATAAGTCAGCACATGAGGGTATTGCATCTGTTGTGGCTGATATTGTGGCATGTACAGTGGTGGCCCTTCTTGACTGTACGAAGTATCACTTTGGGCTTGTTGAGCCGGCGGTCGCTTAGGACAATTCCTCCTAATATGACCCACCTGCCCACAATGGTGACACCTGGGCCCGTATGGAGCATTTCTATCACTTCCGGACGAACTACTGCCACCGCTTGTCATTTCCCCAGCCGTTTGTCCCTGGTTGTGGTTTCTCCTACCACTCCGCTGTGGTCCACCCGAAATGGAAGGTCTACCAGAGACAGAGACTTGACCCGTTACTTCTTTGCTTTGGTGATAGGCCAAGTTATCCTATTCCACCCGTGTAGCAGCAGCTACCAAATCACGAAAGTTCCGAAGTCTTAGAGCCACCAAGTGTTCTGTAACATCCATTCTTCTCTTGACCTGTTTCCACCAAGTGTTCGCTAAGCCCTCCATCTTGTACACCGTAAATTCCACCCAGTATTCATCTGGAACTCCCATAGTACTCAAATGCTTGACTATGGAGTCTAACCCGAACTCTGCTTCCTGGGGTCCTCCCTCACTATTAAATGAAGGGATAGGCGCATGCCTAAATTCCCGAAAGTACCCTTGCTTCCTATCCTCAACCGGCCGCTCGTTTCGAGCCCTTGTGGCCATGCCTTGAAAGGCAGCATACATGGCATCCAGAAATCCTTGATTCTGTTATGCCGGTTGATTAACAGGCCTACGGTGAGGGGCCATTTCCTTTAACTGAAATAAAACTAGATTGTTCAGTGGATAACAGATGTCACACATGTATGTACAATCCTGGGGTTTCTTAACCTAGGGCTCTGATACCACTCCTGTCACGCCCC
>NW_010359622.1:434258-444848 GCF_000414095.1 Morus notabilis
CTTTAAAACATTTTCAAGGCCAAAATCCTTTTTGAAAACAGGCTCACAAGGAAAAGGGATAGAAATCCTACCTCGCACTATCAAACCTGGGACTAGCGTTGCCTTTTCTGGCTTCTGCTTCCTTAAGCCTCTTCAGTCTGAATCCTTAGCAATCACTGATGCAAGACAACACTTTAGGATCAATTCTCATTCCTAAAGCAATCCAAATCTCAATTCCCAACAAAGATTTCCTATTAGTGTGCCCTAATCCATTTTCATGTTTCAAATTATCATTCCAAGGGTTTTCAATCTCAAAACAAGGATTAACAATGCTAATCTATCTATCTCAAGTCCCCAAATGAAGCTAATTTGGGTTCTCCACGAAAACAGGGGTCAAAATAGCAATTTCAGGCCAAACAGGGTCAAACCCCGTGTCAACCGGTCGACTGGTGACAGAGCAGTGCAACACTACCGGTCAACCGGTAGTGTACACACCGGTCGACCGAACCGGTCGACCAGTCAGCCTTACAGTCCGGTCGACCGCATAGGTCGACCGACTTCCATGTGATCCGGTCGACCGCACTGGTCGACCGGTGGAATCAGCTGCGCGAGAGAAGCTCACGGAAATCAATCCAAAACCTGCAAATCCAGTCCCAAATCGAGATTTTTCAAAGGGAAACCACTAGATCTGGGTTCTAGGTCCTAAAAGAAGTCCAAAGAACCCAAGATCTCCAATTTCTACTTTAGTTTTACTCAAAAACCATGAAAATCCGGTTTGAACCAAAAATAAATTTTGAAATTTAAAAACTTGAGATTCAAGAGAGGTTCTTTCAGTAATCTTACCTCGAATCCTTCTCTTGATGTTGAAAACTTCTTTAAATCTTTGCTTGGTTCAAGATCCGTTTGATTTGGGACAAAAATGAGAGAGAGAGAGAGAGAGAGAGTGAGAGAGAGCACGGGAGAGTGAGAGAGAGAGTGAGGGAGAGAGATGCACGGGAAAGGAAGAGAAAAAGAAAAGAAAAGGAAAAGGAAAAAGAAAAGAAAAGGAAAAAGGAAAGGAAAAGGGCATGTGTACAATATTTTAAAAGAACAGTCCAGAAATGCGCCCATACACACTTCTGGGTTAAAATAAATTACTGAGAATAATTTAAATACCTTGGAACTATTTAAACTCACATGTGTGAGAAACATTTATTAATTAAACTCAATTAATAATCCAGATTAGGCACACTAATAATCTCAATTACCTTAATTAATCTCAATTAATTTCTCAGGGTGTTCCAACTGTAGGCTTCATTGGGCTGGAGTCTGGCACCGCCGTAGGGCGTTGCTCTGGAATCCTGGCCTTGAGGGATGGTCACCAGATGTGGCGGCTTGGATCTCTCTGGGATGGCGTCGTAGAGTTCGTGGGCGGGGAAGGATGACCAGTAGTTGAGGGCAATTGGCACGACAGCCATTTGGCTGCTATCCCTGCTCCAATAGATCTAAGCCCCTCGAGGTTTGGCTCCTTCAAATTAGGGACTCCTTCAAGGGGTTGGTGGTTGGTTCGGTGATCGGAGATGGTGACGGAGGAGGTAGGTTGGGTGTCTTCTTCAAGTAGCGTGATGTGATGGCGCTCTCTTGCCTATCCGTGGTGGTGCTTAGCATGTCATCAGAGTCTGGGCCGGTGTCTTTTGGTGTTTACTCTCTTGTTTTAATTTGTGTGTTTGTAATAAGGCGTAGATATTTCCGCCGTTCTATTTTAGTTTGTTTATATTTTGTTGTTTGTCACCAGCGTGTGTTCGATCCTGTGTTGTTTTAGTTTTTGTGTTACTGATGTCCCCTCATTATGGGGGTTGGTAATCATACCTTCCAAAGCACGAAAGTGTATCTCGACGGGAAGAGTTTCTTCTACTAGAGCCTTGACTGTGCTCATTGGTAGTGTGCTGAGGTGTTCTCTCATTTTCGGGCCTAAGGCATGCCTCTGTTCACTTGTTGAGTCATTAGTATTGTCCTGTACATTTGTATCTGATGTGTTTGTAAGTGCCGATATGGCATCAATTATCTAATGACAACGCAGCTTTTCTTAAAAAAAAAGAGAAAAGGTATACATGTATACATATTTATATGTTTAGATATACAAAATATTCTTGTTACTTTATAGACACATATCCTTTCCAAAAATATTATAGATATACCGTAAAAGATCTAAAAATAACAAGGAAAACAACCTAACAAATTAAATAATAACGAAAATGAAAAGTTTAAGGGGGCGTTTGGTATGCAGTAATCAATAAGAATCAAATACCTAGAAAAGTGATGGTGGGTAATATGATTCCCTGAAAACCTACATTATCATGTTTGGTATGCGTAGGAATCTTTTATCAGATTCTCAAAAATATTATTTTACGGTGTTTGGTTGTGCACAATTATGTAATGTAATTTTTCTTATAAAATTAAACATTTTAAATAATTTTAAACTATTTATTTAATTAAGTGATTATAATTTTGACACATTAGATTTAAAAAATAAAACAAACTAAAAAAAAAAAAAAAACTCTCTCCCTCGCTCGCTCAAATCATGCCTTGCCTCGCCTCTTCCTTCTTGCTCAAATCGGACCTGGGCGGCTTTTGTTCTTGGAATAGGTGGAGGCTAAGCCGGCGATGGGTATGTAGAGGGAGGGGAAGTGAGTTGTTGTCCACTAATTTGGGAGGGGCTGGGGTGAAGAGGGCCAACAACGACGTTGTCGGAGGAGCAGTGACAGTGTGTGGGCAACGGACAGGGGCCTGCGACAGAGGTGGTGAGCGACGGAGAAGAGTAGTTGTGATGGGTGGTGGCTTCGCAAAGGTGGTCACTGGAGATGGGTGAGCTCTGGCGATGAGTTTGGTGGGGGGAAGGGGGGTTTGGCAGCCATGGTAGGGATGTGAAAGCTCCGGCGATGAGTTTGATGGGGGGTTGTTCGGCATCTATGGCAGTGATGGGGGTACTGCAGCAACAAGCTTGGACAGTGGCTGTGATGGAGGTGCTCGGCAGCTACAACAGGGAGGAGGAGATGCTTAGTGGTGGTAAGCTGCGCTGGGTGTGGGTAAGATTCTCATGATTTTGAGATTCTTGGGAATTTGAATAACACCATGTTGGGTGGTATTCAAATTACCTTAAAATGAGGGAAAGTTAATCCCATGGTAATCACTTTCCTGAGAATCTAAAAATTATAATTCTTGTACTAAACATGGTAATATTACAGATTCTCATTCTCATCCTTAAGATTACTGCATACCAAACAATACCCCTAAAGATTTGAGTAGTCTATGGGAATTGAACATACTTAATTGTTTTCTTAATTTTAAACCATTCGCACTTCATATTCTAAGTTTGTAAAGTTGATTTTCATATTCTTGGAATCCACTACCTAACTATTTTACTTGACATTATATAAGAAGGTCGCAAGCTGATTAAGGGCCTTATCTTCTTTCTTTTCCACTTTTTCTTTTCTTTTTGTTTTTAATGAAAAGACCAGGAGATGTGATCGTTGATTAGTCTCGTAATTAATTAATTAAATCACAAGCCTTTACAGCACCACCATGCATTTAGTTTCAAGAGTTTCATGATCTGATATGCAACTGTGCATGATTTCTTTTTTTTAGCATCACCAAATTTGGTGTTCCATCCAACACTATATGCATATACAATGCCCTACACAGTTTCTTTTCTTGAAGCAACCCCCTCCTCTATTCAAAAGCTTTTCCAACCGTAACAAATCAGTTGTATATTCCATTGGCTCATCGGCTTTTTCCTCATCATAGGTCGCTATTAATTATTCTTTATTTAAACGGACAAAAAACCTGGGGTTAACCCTAGGACGTTATCTACACACCAATGGCTCCGGAGAATATACGCTTGTCACATTTTAACCTCTAAATTTACTTTTAGAGGTCTAGCTACTTTGAGTTTTATGAAACATCATTGGTCCCTTAGTAAAAAATAATAATAATAATAATAATATAATCTAACACGATGATGACATATGCGAATTTTAAGAGAAAATAGAAAAAAAAAATTAAACAACTTTAAAAAATCTAAAAAGGAAAAGAACAATATCCGAAATTTAAAAAAAAAAAGGCTTTTTTGTATTGACAACCCCTCAACTTTTCAAATTTGACAATTTGGTCCTTATTATTTTTTTCCTCGCAATTGACCCTTTTAACTTCTAAATCTTTGAATTAAGTTCCAATAAATATAGCTTCTGTTTTTTGACAATTTTGATCATGTGATGCACACATGAGCATTTGTTGAGGATAACAAAGGAATTTCTCACTGTTACAGCGTTTGTTGAGGGGCAATAATCATTGGAAACTAAGAGTTGTTGATCATATCTGATTGTGTTTGGACACATTAGATGACTCTGAAACTTAGAAAATAAGAATAAGGACTAAATTGCTAAATTTAAAAAGTTCAGGGATTCCTGCATAAAAAGGTATAAAAAAACAGATTGTATCGTCGACCCAAATTAGGTTTTCTTTTTTCTTTTTAGAATATATTGTTTTAAGTGTGTTTATTTCTTTTATGATTTTATCTCTCTAAAATCCGCATGTGGCATACTCGTATTAGATTATGTATAAAAAATAAATAGTTTATTAACTGAGGTGTGAAAACTGTTTATTTCTCAAAGTTCAGGGTAATTAGACCTCTTAGAAAAATAAATATTCCGGTCAAAGTGAGACAAGTATATATCCTTTTAAGGGAAAATTGACCAAAAGCTATTTATTTATAGGTTCATCATGATTTGGCTAAATACAATTCTAGCATCTCGAATGTATAGATCTTCAAATTCATTCGACTTTTGAAGAGCATAAAAAAAAATAAAAAAGGGACCACAGGCACATGATAATAGCTCTTATCAAAGGATAAGCATCAACCATGCAAAGTTGAAAGGAGATCCTAATAGTTCCTTTTTGCCAATTATTTGGAAGGGAACAATCATTTTCCCCATGACCAAACAACTACACCCTTTTGATTTTCAGGTGAAATTTAGACCATTGAAGAAAAGCAATCATAATTACAAGAAATAAAAAAAAAAAAAAAAAGTTGAGAGCTCATATAGGACGTCTCTAAGCATATTCCAGAAGGCACCAAGGCCCTTTTTGTGGCCATTTTTGTGTATGTGTGATAATATTTGCATTATTATGTATGAAGAGTTCACATGTTTTTGGAAAAAGAGGTTCCATTTTTAAGGCATTGTGTGGATTCGTGATCTTCTGCTAAAGTACGAAGGACTTTTCCCAACCACCCAAGAGATTCTAAACCTAAGGTCCTAATTTGATAAAGACTATGTTGAGAAATAGGCAACTATACATATAGATCATCATCATTATTAGAGTTTGGTATATGTCATGACCTTATATTGTGGCCATATTTGGCTCTTGAGCATTCAAGGGATCAATACCGGATAACCAATCAATTTGGTTTTAACTTTGATTCCTCTGAGTTTAAGGATAATCATATTCGTCCTCTGGTTCCCATACTAGTTACTCTTAATTATTTATGTGTTCAATTGTTCTCTTTTAAATTTCATATATTAAAAGGAGGGAAATGAGTTATGGTGATTGGAAAGTGATTGTTAGGTTGGGGGGTTGGAAAGCAGTATAGAAAGGAGAAGAAGAAAAGCTGAGAGGCAAAGAAAACTGGAACATTAAATCCGAAGTCATATTAATTAGCCTCCATGCCACTTTTGAGGGCACACGGTTGGATTCTACCACTTTCTACACCTTCTCTAAATAACATGATATCTATGAATTGACCGTATATCACACTATAATTTCAGTTCGAAATCATTGTTTTAACCAGAGAGTTAAAACATTTTTACAGGGTGGGCAAAACATCAAATCATCCAAACCAATCCAAGCCATCCAAAAAATTAGATAATAAAAATCTAATGGATTGGATTTGACTGGTAGTTCTACTCATCTAATTGGATTGGATGTTGGATTTGAATTTTAAAAATCTAACAGAACTAATCCAATTCAATGCATTTTTGTTATAATTAAATAATTTTATATAGGTAATATGGATATTTTTAGATTAATATGGAATTGAACAAACCATAATTAACACTACTTCATTCATTTTCTCACACAAGGCATAAGTTGTTAACTTCTATGCCCCTATCGTCCACTGTTGAATCTGCAGAAACAAGCGCCCATCATCGAGCCAACCCACATCGTCCAACTCGACTCACTAAAGTCTTCCCTTATTTTTGTTAGATAATTTTGGGTTATTGTACACAGTGAACGGATGATGGATATGACTAAATTTATGGGGCTTTAAAAGGAACTATCACACGTTTTAAGTTTGGATTGAAATATGTCAAGAGACAATATTGCAGAGAATGTTAATCATATCATACTAAATATACCCTTAAAATACCGGTCGGTATCCAGCTACAATACCAGTATCTAACCGAGATACCATTCGGTATCCGACTACAAAACCAGAAGAAGTGGCAAGAGCTAAACGAAGGCAGAGTGACATGGCGACGGCACAATGCTAGTATCCATTTAGATATCGTCTAGTTACCGAACGGTAACCGACGATATCCACCTATTTATTGGTATTCGAACTAATATCAATCGGTATTCACCACAAAAGTCTGTCGATAACTGACAATGCTGATGACACCACGATTGTTAAAGTGAACATGCATTAGTACCTTAGTCTCTTATTAAAGTGAACATGGGATGATGATCATGGGAGCATTATATATGCATATTAGCTCAAGAGGAAACATACATGGAATACTCATTATCATACTAATCATTCATATCATAGAGAAATCGTTCACATAAAAAAGACAGTATCTCAGGCAATTTTTTTAAAAACTAATTAATTATCATTTTCCCACTAATTAGTAATCAATTAGAATTATTTAATTAGCATAAGATATTATTAATTAATAATTGATCTCTAATTAGTTATTAATTAGACTGTTAATAAATCTTTAAGTAATTATGAGATTTTCAGTAAATTAATTAATCAATTAATTAATTAACTAATGAGGTCATTAGCAGTTTATCAATCATTTGATCATCACTAATTAACTAATCAACGTAAACTAATCTCTAGTTGATTGTCTAGCTTATTCGTCAGTTAACGGAAGATTTGTCTTCTTAATTAGACGGTCTAACGATGTTGACCTTTGACCCTATTAGCCCATGAAGAAAAGTGTGGTCTACGCTTATTGGGCTCCAGAAGCCCATGGAGTATGTGGGTTTACAATTGGGCTTGATCTTTTGATTACTAAACTTGTGGGTAACCACTGGTAACTGAGCCGCTCCTAGGCCCAATTTACACCCAATTTTGTCCAAACTGTTGGGATTTCATTCTAAACTTAAAATCAGTTCAAACTCTGGTTGCATATCATTTCGTGATATTTGGTAAGGGGATTTGTACCCTGATTCGAATCATGGTTTATGATTCTCTACAGTGTTTTCTCTCATAAAAAATACACGTAAATCAAAAATAGTTCTAATCTCATGATTCTAATCTATGAACTAAACATCTTCATGTTCACATTTTTACTCTTATGCTTACCAGTTGGGCCACTGACTTAAAATTGGTATTTTGGACTCGTCTTAAAGCCCAATACCTAAAATTTTGATGTCATACTTCTAACATATCATAATTCTATTTATTAAAACAGTTTTAAAAACTAAGTTTTTAATCTTAAACCGTGAATTCAAAAATTCATAACTAATTGTACAAAAATTATTTCGAGGCCCATGATGTTTTATTGGAACGCTCGTAATATTTAGTTAGTAGCCTCAAAAGGTCAGACATAAATTCGAAGTATAACGTAACTAAGTATAGACATTTTGGTGGCTGGTCACTGGAAAGTAGTGTTTTGAATCACAAACTTTGATCTAACATAACTTGGTCGATATGATTTCAAATTAAGTGACTCCAAAAACTGCAATAAAGTTTATTCTCTGTAATACAATGCCATTATGATAATGAATGTAGTGATAACTAGTGAACTTGGGTTTTCACCTCTTTGCTTTCTCTCCTATTTCTTAACCTAAGTTCCAAGAAACAAATCATCTTATAGTGTTAGGATTATGCTATTTTAAAGTATTCTCTTTAAAGAATCAATATATTTAATTATGTTAAAGTGATCAATAAAGTAAACTAGCAGGCTTAAGGTTAAAGATGTAATTTAACTTGGCAAATGGTCATACCAATTAAATTATGAAAATTAAATAAAGGAGCGTAATATATGATTAGTGTGTATGTGTACAAAAATATATTTATGTTCTCTAAATTATTTATATTATTTGAAGCACAATTTCGTAACTATTGTGGAATGATTATGAAATTAATATTTAATTACATTATATCAATGTGGTGATATTGGATTGAATTAAATATTAGGAGCCAAGTAATATAAAAGCCCATAAGATTTCTACGGTAGCTTAATCTTGTGATTATATAAATTAATTGATAATGGAGAATATGGACTTTGTATTATTTCAGACCTTATTAAATTAGATGGCTTTGGTCCAGACTTAATATGACATCTCTAAGCCCAAATGATGAGAAAGTTTATTTATGAAAACAAATTAGATAATTATCTTATCATAATATTAAATAGGATTTATCACAAACTGATAAAGAGATATCTTTAGAAATCAGTTTAGATATTTTGGTATTTTGTTTTGAATTATTTTCAATTCAGGTAAAACAAAATTTTAAATGTTTAAAAATAAGGGATTTTTTCTGATAGGCGAGCGTATCAGTAGAGATAGTTTTTAAGCATCGAATCTGATTAAAATCACATGAGATTAAAAAATTATGCTGAATAAATAATTTTTGATACAGATTTAACGATTGAAAAATAGAGAACTACAAATAGTTTATTTTTTTCAGTACTAGCTCCCTAAAAATAAATAAAAATAATATTTTTCTTTACGGTGGGAAGTGGTTGCACGGTAGCCATTTCCCCCACAAAATCAGATGCACTTACGTGCATTGTGAATAGAGAGACTCATCGGATATTGGTTATCCCATGATTCCCACGGCTTCAACGGTTTGCTTTTATTTTAAATAAAAAAAATTCTATTTAAATATATAAAGAGAGTTGGCAGCAACACATAACATTGTACGATATACAGTTAAAAGAAAAAAAAATACAGTGTGTAGAACGTATTGTTTACAAAAGGGAAAAGGCCTAAAAAATACTAAGAATTCAAAGAGTTCTCTTATTCTCTAGAGTACCCACCCACTAGGTGTAATCACATATTAAGATTGTCGTATCTGTTCATTTCACCGATTCATGTTTAGAATTCAAATTTTGTTACAGCTCTCAGAAACAATCACATTTAACTTTTTTACTATCGTAAAAAGTTTTCACATAAAGTCACATCTCAATTTAAATTAACGAACTAAACGAGCCCTTAATATAGAATATCTTAGTGTACAAAACAGACAGTTAGAGGTGAATGTCTCGGTGGCCGGAAGAATCTTACGGTAAGCCTAAAGAAAAATTTCCGTCTTTCTTAAAGATTATAAAAATAAGTTCGTGGGAGAAGATTTCTGAACAAGGTAAAATTTTTAATCATATATATGTTTACTCGCATACTTTGATCATGCTTCCTCTGCGGCATTTTGGAATTAATGGAAACGAAATATCTTACAAGTAATTTTTTAAAATTTTATTTCAAGATCTCCTATTAATGTAAACCATTTTAACACTAGAATACAAAACTAGTTAAACTAGAGTGAATAATGGCTTCTTCTGTAACACCCTGAAGAATTAATTTAGATTAATTAAAGTAATTAAAATTATTAGTGTGTCTAATTTGGATTATTAATTGAGTTTAATTAATAAATATTTCTGACACGTGTGAGTTTAAATAGTTCAAAGGTATTAAAATTATTCTCAGTAATTTATTTTAAACCAGAAGTGTGTATGGGCGCATTTCTGGACTGCTCTTTTAAAATATTGACACTTGTCCATTTTCTTTCCTTTTTCTTTTTCTTTTCTTTTTCTTTCCTTTTTCCTTTTCCTTTCTTTTCTCTTCCTTTCCCGTGCACTCTCTCTCCTTCACTCTCACTCTCCCATGCTCTCTCACTCTCTCCTTCTCTCTCTCTCTCTCTCATTTTTGTCCCAAATTAAATGGATCTTGAACCAAGTAAATATTTAAAAAAGTTTTCAACGTCAAGAGAAGGATTCGAGGTAAAATAACTGAAAGAACCTCTCTTGAATCTTACGTTTTCGGATTTCAAAACCCATTTTTTGGTTCAAACCGGATTTTGATGGTTTTGAGTAAAACTAGAGTATAAATTGGAGATCTTGGATTCTTTAGACTTGTTTTAGGACCTAGAACCCAGATCTAGTAGTTTCCCTTTGAAAAATCTCAATTTGGGACTGGATTTGCAGGTTTTGGATTGATTTTCGCGAGCTTCTCTCGCGCAACTGATTCCACCGGTCGACCAGTGCGGTCGACCAGATCACATGGAAACCGGTCGACCTATGCGGTTGACCGGATTGCAGGCTGACCGGTCGACCTGTCCAGTCGACCGGTGTGCACACTACCGGTCGACCAGTAGTGTTGCACTGCTCTGTCACCGGTCGACCG
>NW_010359622.1:444900-445224 GCF_000414095.1 Morus notabilis
TTGACCCCTGTTTTCGGGGAGAACCCAAATTAGCTTCATTTGGGAACTTGAGATAGACGGATTAGCATTGTTAATCCTTGTTTTGAGATTGAAAACCCTTGGAATGATAATTTGAAACATGAAAATGGATTAGGGCACACTAATAGGAAATCTTGGTTGGAAATTGAGATTTGGATTGCTTTAGGAATGAGAATTCATCCTAAAGTGTTGTTTTGCATCAGTGATCGCTGAGGATTCAGACTGAAGGGGCTTGAGGAAGCGGAAGCCGGAAAAAGGCAACGCTAGTCCCAGGTTTGATTGTGCGAGGTAGGATTTCTATCCCTT
>NW_010359622.1:446212-446380 GCF_000414095.1 Morus notabilis
AATAGTCTAGTTTTATTTCAGTTGAAGGAAATGGCGCCTCGCCATAGGCCTGCTAATCAACCGGCACAACAAAATCAAGGATTTCTGGATGCCATGTATGCTGCCTTTCAAGGCATGGCCACAAGAACTCGAAACGAGCGGCCGGTTGAGGATAGGAAGCAAGGGTAC
>NW_010359622.1:446503-447704 GCF_000414095.1 Morus notabilis
AAGATGGAGGGCTTAGCGAACACTTGGTGGAAACAGGTCAAGAGGAGAATGGATGTCGCAGGGTTGACCTGGGAACAGTTTGAGACGTTGTTCAATGAACAGTACTTCCCTCAGAGTTACCGGGAAGAAAAAGTGCTAGAATTCATGTCTCTACTGCAAGGTGATATGTCTGTAAGGGAATATGAGGCCAAGTTTAATGACCGATCCCGGTTTACGCCATCACTAGTGGAGTCTGAACACATGAGATGCCTTAAGTTTGAGAAGGGCCTCAAGAACTCTGTGAGGAGATCCTTGGTGGCTCTGAGACTTCGAAACTTCCGGGATTTCGTAGCTGCTGCTACACGGGTGGAACAGGATAACTTGGCCTATCACCAAAGCAAAGAGGCAACTGGTCGAGTCTCTGTCTCTGGTAGACCTTCCGTTTCGGGTGGACCACAGCGGAGTGGTAGGAGAAACCGCAACCAAGGACAAAAGGCTGGGGAAATGACAAGCGGTGGCAGTAGTTCGTCTGGAAATGATAGAAATGCTCCATACGGGCCCAGGTGTCACCATTGTGGGCAGGTGGGTCATATTAGGAGGAATTGTCCTAATCGACCGCCGGCTCAACAAGCCCAAAGTGATGCTTCATACAGTCAAGAAGGGCCACCACCGTACATGCCACCATATCAGCCACAACAGATGCAATACCCTCCTGTGCCGACCTATCAACCACCTCTGCTTACACAATTCCGGCCTCAAGCACCGAGACCGGTGCAACCACCTTTGCCGCAATAGTATAGGCCTCCGACTCAACGGCCTAATGTTGGTGACAGAGGGAAAGGGAAAGTACAGGGACAAGCTTATGCCCTAGCAGGAGGCAGCTCTGGAGGTCAGACCAGCAACGTAGTGGTTGAGGGTATGATTCTAATCTCTCATTCTTTTGCTCACGTGTTGTTTGACACAGGTGCCACACACTCGTTTATATCAAGTTCTTTTGTTCGGGCTTTGAAATTGAAACCTGAGAATTTGGAAGTTCTGATGACTTTGAACTCTCCACTGGGATGTGTGGAGGTAATGAGTGTGTGTAGATCGTGTGAGATCACGATTGGCGGTGAGCGAATGAGAGCAGACTTGATTATCCTTCCGATGAGCCTGTTTGATGTGGTCCTCGGAATGGATTGGTTGTCAGAATACGGAGCAATTGTTGATTGTTACCGTAGGA
>NW_010359622.1:448535-449276 GCF_000414095.1 Morus notabilis
TCTTCATTGACGACATACTGGTTTACTCGAAGACCTGGGAAGAACATGAGCAGCACTTGAGAATTGTTCTTCAGACTCTTCAAGAACACCAATTGTATGCTAAGAAGGAGAAATGTGACTTCTGGCTGACGGAAGTGAAATTCCTTGGGCATGTGATTTCTGGACAGGGAATTTCTGTAGATCCTTCCAAGATCGAGACTGTGCTACAATGGGAAAGGCCGAAGAATATAGCGAAGATTCACAGTTTCCTCGGACTTGCAGGGTACTATCGGCGTTTCGTGAAAGACTTCTCGAGCATTGCTGCACCGATGACTCGGTTGACCAAGAAAGAAGTCAGATTCCAGTGGGACGCTGAGTGTGAAAATGCTTTTCAAGAACTGAAGGTTAGACTGACAAGTGCCCCAGTCTTGACTATTCCTGATAGTGAGGAACCATATGAGGTGTATTCTGACGCCTCGGGAAGTGGGCTTGGCTGTGTCTTAATGCAAGGTGGACGCGTGGTAGCGTACGCATCTCGCCAATGAAGACCACATGAACGGAATTACCCCACTCATGATTTGGAGCTGGCAGCGGTAATATTTGCTCTGAAAATATGGAGATGTTATCTCTATGGAGCAAAGTTTCAGGTCTTTTCTGACCATAAAAGTCTGAAGTACTTGTTTACTCAGAAAGACTTGAATCTCAGACAAAGGAGATGGGTGGAGTATATGGAAGATTACGACTTCACTCTGCAATATCATC
>NW_010359622.1:449362-449799 GCF_000414095.1 Morus notabilis
GGGGACTCTGGCGTCATTAGCTTTGGAAGATTGAAAAAGGATTGAAGTGGTGAGTGAGTATGGTCTTCAGTTCTACGAAGATCATAACCAGACTATGGTGTACAATCTGATCTCTACACCGGATATTGTGCAACAGGTTAAGCAGAATCAATGGCAGGATCCACACCTCCAAGGAATTTGGCTTCGGATCCAGAATGGAGAGCAATTCGAGGATTGGAGAATCCGAGAGGACGGAGTCTTGTATTTCCGCAACTGCCTTGCTGTTCCTAAGGTGGGTGAGGTAAAGAAGACGATTCTGCAAGAGGCACACAAATCGAGGTATGCCATACATCCGGGAAGTACAAAGATGTACCAGGACCTGAAAAGACAGTACTGGTGGAGAGGCATGAAAAGGGACGTTCGTGAGTATGTCTTGGAATGTGTGACTTGGCTCCGGA
>NW_010359622.1:450084-451320 GCF_000414095.1 Morus notabilis
CAGGAAGCCATGGGAACAGACTTGAATTTCAGCACAGCATTTCATCCTCAGACTGATGGGCAATCTGAAAGGGTAATTCAGATTCTGGAGGATATGCTTCGTACTTGTATTCTGGAATTTGGCGGGAACTGGAAGAAATACCTGCATCTAGCTGAGTTTGCTTATAATAATAGCTATCAAGCCAGTATTGGAATGGCAACGTTTGAAGCTCTGTACGGTCGTCCTTGTAGGTCACCTGTGTGTTGGTTGGAACCAGAAGATCGACTGAGCATTGGGCCGGAAGTTATTCAAGAGAATAATGAGAAGATAACTGTAATTCAGAAACGACTGTTGACAGCTCAAAGTCGTCAGAAAAGTTATGCTGACAGAAGGCGTAGGCCTTTGGAATTCCAAGAGGGCGGCTTTGTCTTGCTGAAGGTTTCCCCACGCAAGGGAGTTGTTCGGTTTGGTGTGAAAGGGAAACTTGCACCAAGGTATGTGGGACCATTCCCGATCGTGCAACGCATCGGAGTGGTGGCTTAGCTTTACCGCCTGAATTATCTCACGTGCCTGAAGTGTTTCATGTCTCCATGCTTCCGAAATGTCAACCTGAGCCAAGAAGACGTAGTGCAGTGGTTTGATGTTCCGATACAGTATGACGCGTCGTACGAGGAGGCACCAGTTCAGATTCTTACCGGAAGATAAAGAATCTGCGTCATCGTGAGATTCCCCTAGTGAAAGTACTATGGCAGCACGATGGAGTTAAGGAAGCGACATGGGAGCTTGAAACGACGATGCAGGAGCACTATCCGCATTTGTTCACACTATGAGGTAGGCTTTAATTTTGGGGATGAAATTGCCTAAGGGGGGTGGAGCTGTAACACCCTGAAGAATTAATTGAGATTAATTAAGGTAATTAAAATTATTAGTGTGCCTAATCTGGATTATTAATTGAGTTTAATTAATAAATGTTTCTGACATGTGTGAGTTTAAATAGTTCCAAGGTATTTGAATTATTCTCAGTAATTTATTTTAACCCAGAAGTGTGTATGGGCGCATTTCTGGACTGCTCTTTTAAAATATTGACACTTGTCCATTTTCTTTCCTTTTTCTTTTTCTTTTCTTTTTCTTTCCTTTTTCCTTTTCCTTTCTTTTCTCTTCCTTTCCCGTGCACTCTCTCTCCTTCACTCTCACTCTCCCGTGCTCTCTCACTCTCTCCTTCTCTCTCTCTCTCTCTCATTTTTGTCCCAAATCAAA
>NW_010359622.1:451628-451980 GCF_000414095.1 Morus notabilis
CGGTCGACCGGATCACATGGAAACCGGTCGACCTATGCGGTTGACCGGATTGCAGGCTGACCGGTCAACCTGTCCGGTCGACCGGTGTGCACACTACCGGTCGATCGGTAGTGTTGCACTGCTCTGTCACCAGTCGAGCGGTTGACACGGGATTTGACCCTGTTTGGCCTGAAATTGCTGTTTGACCCCTGTTTTCGGGGAAAACCCAAATTAGCTTCATTTGGGGACTTGAGATAGATGTATTAGCATTGTTAATCCTTGTTTTGAGATTGAAAACCCTTGGAATGATAATTTGAAACATGAAAATGGATTAGGGCACACTAATAGGAAATCTTGGTTGGAAATTGAGATT
>NW_010359622.1:452300-462633 GCF_000414095.1 Morus notabilis
GAACCTCGTGGCTTGTCCCGTCATGGGGCCCGCAGCTTGAGTAGTTCGTGGGGTCGTATTAACGATTTCAAAATGTTAATGAATGATTTCTTAAGCAAAGAGATCTTGTGAACTGGTAATAGAGTCTATTGCTGTAAGCCTAGATAGGATGCGGAGGGTGCATCCTCAGGGGCAGAACCCGAAACTTGGTCCGGGTAGGCGAGGCACTTGGTTAGGTAAGTAATTTGTATTAATTACTTGCTGAAGCCTGTAAAACGGTTATTTACGGTTATATTTCCTTTGAGAAAAAGGATGTGAGGTTCCGGCTGTTCTGTCGAGACTGAATGTCTTATTTTATTTACTTATTTATTTATGTATTCCCTCGTACATTTATTATAACGTTTATTTCAAATTATATCCTACTGGGCCTTTCGCTCACGTTTTATGTTTTAAATGTACTAAACCCCTCCCAGGAGATTCTAGGAGCGGTGCACAGTAGCTGGATATTTGCTACGGAGCAACTGAGTTGTGCTGCTATTGGAATCAAGTGAGGATCGTGGACATCCTCTTAGACAAATGTAAGGAATTTGAGAAATTCTGTAAACTTATATAATATTTGGATTTACTAGACTGTGGTTGATGTTTGTTGTAATGATTAATTACATGAGCATGTATGTACGATACTGTATGTCCTGTGGGGTGGAGCCCTGTGTGTCAGAGGCTCCGGGATTCTGTAATTTATTTATATTTTAATGCAGTTAAGTGTGGGGCCCGGTCTGGGAATCTGCTTTATTAATCCTTAATCGAGCTCCACGTCACCCACCCCGCTTGGGGGGCGTGACATCTTCTTACCTTCAAGATTCTTTCAATCACTTCTTTTTTTTTTTGTGTGTTATGGCACCTTCTTAAGAGTTGAGAAAGTCTTGTATTTGAAGTGAAATTGTGAAAGAAATTGGAAAATGTGAGAGAGAGAGGGTCATTCTCTTCGGATTTACTAGAGAGAAAAGAGAAACTTTAAGAGGTGAAATGAAGGTGCACTAGGGTTTTGTGATGTAGCTTATATAGTAAGGTTTGTTGGCTGATATTTAGCAAAATTTGTCTCTTACGTTAAACTTTGTCTCTTACGTTAAACTTTGTCTCTTACGTTATCCTTCCTTTGGTGCTACACTTTCTTACTTCCCTTGTTTGATATTAGTACATCCCCATAGTTTGAAAATTCAAGTTTTCCTTTGACCAAAACAAGGAAAAACCACCCCTCACTATTGTGTGCGGTCCTAAAGTTGTCTTCATCATTCTAAGCCCTCGGATTCAAGCTTCTCTACATCCTAGCCATTGATTTTCACCTAGTGTATTCACCATTGATCTTATTTCTTCTTTTTGATCTCCATCATTAATTTCTAGATACTTGGAATATTTTAAGTGCTAAGATCTCATTCATTGATGTCTCATCATTTTGTTGCTCTAGATGCAATCTCGGCCGTTGATCACCTAATGTGTTCTAAGACTTGTTTAACTCTTGTCACTAATATTGTTGTAACAGGGATACATTTACTATTGATGCTTCTAAGTGGCTTCGTAATTAATCATGAATTTCTCGGATTAATTCAATTTAATTAAACTTTTCCGTGATTTTAACAAGAATTATAGTTCCAATTATGACAACTTCTCTTTTGTTACTCATTGACATTGAAATTTATCAGGATATTCACATTTAGGAAATTTCGTTACATAAAGTCATACATGTTAGGAATAGTGTTCTTAAAGCGTGAGATGTAATAAGAATATTTATTGTTTAATTAATAAAATAATTGTTTCATTATTTATGTGCATGTAATATTGAATACTTTATGACAATCATTGAAAATTCCGTGATTATTTATGTGACCTTAAATATTGTATATAAGTGTTGTATACGTGAGGATAATATTTAAGGATAATAATCAAAAAAATGTTTGTAATGAATTTAATTAAAGTTACAGAATCTTTAATTGAAACATTACTAATACACATCATTCCCATTAAGAATGGAATGGTGCTATCGACATCATTAATATAGATGGATATTGAATTAGTGTATTATGCATAATAAGGTTATGTAGAACTAAGACACATGCGCAATTTGATTTTCTGATAATTTACGTTAATATAAAAATCAAATTGAGTCTATCGATGGTCATATATAGAATGATCTTAATCCTGAGTTATTAGTAGACTCCTATTTATAGATTCGTATTTTTTAACTTACTTGGTACATATTTCGATATTCTAAAACCTATTCCTTGTTTTTTAGAAACTTGATGAAATGAATAGCCGTGAATGCTAATTACGAGATGGAATCCATTCCTTCTTTCTTGAAGAAGTAGATAAATAATTCTCTTGAGAATTGATTCGCTACTTGAATAAGTAACGAGCTCGTATTCATGAATGTGTTTTATGAATATACTATTCATTAGAGAATCAATGGTACTCAAGGATAAAGATATAATTATAATAGTTAACCGAAATTTCCTAGCTCTAATTATGAATTATTTATGGAGGATTGTTCTAGATGTAGTGACAATATCAAATGGACACTTCAAGTTCTTTGAAGTAAATTATATCTATAATTTTGAGAGTGCAATTCCAAGTTTTTAGTAGAGTAATTTTTAAAATTAATAGAATTAATTAATTAATTAAAGAGTTTAATTCATTATTAATTTTATTAGATCTTGAAATTATAGGTCCATGAGTTCCCTTGTCATCCTTGTAATATTTGCAAGACAAGGTGAATTATTGGGATTTAATATCACTCAAAAAAAAATAATGTGATTATTTTTATTAAATTAATTTTAGAACACACTGTGGTAGGACCAAAAGAGGCCACATGCCCAAGGACAGGGAGGTGCATGGGGTGTGTGGCACAGGGTGAATGTCACTGGAATTTAGTTGCTTGCTCTCCAAGATATCTAATTTACTTGTTTGACAAGTTTTACAATCAAATTCAAAAGTAAAGTGAAGTTTGACTTTATTTAGATTTGAATTTGAGTTAAAATTGGAAACATGATCAAGGAGGAATATTTTTCTCTCTCCTGCCTGCAATTTGCGCCAACCACAGGAGATCTCCTTGTGGTGTGGCTGGCCATAATAATGAAGGAAGGGAGAGAATTTTGTTTCTAAAATAAAATGGCAAACTATCTTTTAAATGGGATTAAAAATAACCAATTTTCTAGTACTTTATCTTGAAGTTAAAGTAAATGGGTCGTCCTAGTGTTCTATAAATAGGAGACAATAGAAAATTAGAGAACATAATTTTTGCTCTCTATTTCCTATAGGTGGCCGAGTTTTCCCCAAGAGAAAGAGGAAAAAAAAAGTTATTCCACTGCCCAGCTTCATCACATACATGGGTTGATAGTGGTGAAATATAAACTAGCGAGTGATCAAATTCGAATAGTTCTATATCAGAGCTCTCATAATCTAGGTCTTGCAGATTTTGAGAACTAGACGAGAAAGATTCAGATTTTCTGAGAAAGTTTGGAGCATTAGATCGTTCGTGGTAAAAGATTTCAAGTTTTCGCCTAATCAATCGCTAGGTATCTATCTTTATAAATTAATATGATTAATTTATTATTGTGTAAATTAAAATATTTTATAAAGTATTCAAAATTTTTATGAAAATTTTTTGTTATACACGATCCGCACATATATGCTTCCACATCCGAAATCGTTTCGTTAACCAACAATACATTCATATGTGATAAAACTTCGTGGTTAACATTTTGACAAATGTAGCAAAATAAACCTTCTTAATTGTCATTACAAAATTCCTGCTAACATAATTTAACAATTTAATTTACTACAAGAAAACGCACTTTTAGAAGCGAATTTTTTTTGTCTCTGAAAATGCCTAAATTTGTCTTTGAAACTTTTAGAGATAAAAAATTTATTTCGTCATAATTCGTCTCTAAAAGGTGGTCTCTGAAAGTATTTGTGACCAATTTTAAATTCACATCTAAAAATCTATTTTTAAATAAAATATTTGTCTCCATAGTGATGAATTTTTGCCTCAAAACGCAATATTTTAGACGAAAATTTAGTCATTTAGAGACTTGATTAGACTAAAGTATCATGCTTAAGAGACAAACAGTTTTGTCCTTTATGTATATACATTCAGAGACAAAATCTTTTGTAGCTAAAAAGTTTTTTCAGAGACAAAATCATTTCGTCTCTATACTTAAATTTATATAAAATTATTTAATTCTAGAGACAATTTTTTTGTCATTAAAATATTTATATAATTTATTTTTTAAAAATTTTATAGCCTACTATTAGAGAGGAATATTTATGTCAAAATAAACTTTTTTCATATGATATTAGTCTATTAATTTATTTTTTAAGAGTATTAGTATATTGTGAATTTATTACGTTTTTGTAAAATTAATAGAAACAATCAAAATTTCACATAAAAATATAAGTTAACATTATCATTAAATTAAACATGAGATGCATAATCACATAAAAAAAATACTACCATCACCATATTAGCCAACAAAATTAAAAAGAATGCAACCCAAAGACAACCGCACAACTTTCTGTTAAGTTCAACTAGCAAACGTCAAAAGCATAAAAACGAAGTAACTTGACATAAAATAATATTGTCTTCAATATTAATACGAAACTACTCATGAAAATACGCTAATCAGATGGAGGTGGTTGGGTCCGTTTAGTTCACTGATTCGAGTTTTTAATTCAAGTTGAGATGTGATTTTATGTGAGAGTTTTTTACTGTAGTAAAAAAATTAGATGTGACTGTTTCTGAGAACTTTTTACTGTAAATACGCTAATCAGATGGGGGTGGCTAAGTTTGCTGGGTGTAATCAACAACAATCTTTTCTATCATCTTTCTTTGGTTTGGCGTTAAGTGCAATTAGAGCTTTTTGATGTTTATCGTGTTGTGCTGCCATTTTTTCCTTAAAAAAGAAAAAATAATTAAGTTGTTTCTTCCACCAATCTGTACAAACATCATAAGTTATACAAATAAAATTACACTTGATTTGTAACACTTCCATGTTAAGGAAAAACAATACTTACATATTGTATCTCTGCCACTTCACTTGCCCAACCATTCTTCTCATTCCAATATGAATGCTTAAACAAAGCGATCCTTCCCGGAGAACTATCATCAGCATTGTATAAAATATAACAATAAGATTTTTTTTTTTTTTTTTGCCTCCAATACATAATAAAATAAGAAAAATGAATTGAAGTTACCAAAAATATTCAGGCTCAGCCATTTATCTTGTGTCGCTTTTATGCACATTGTTCATATGCCACGATTAGTTTTGTTTGCCTCAGATTGTCTCTACATGATAGATAAAATATGACAATAATATCTAACAAAAGTAACAAAAAAAAGAGTCTAACAAATCATAACTTTTCTAACAGAAAAAGGCAGTGGCAAACAGGTTTGTTAACTCTATAATCATATGTATTTGTTATCTTATTTTACAGACTTCATATGTTGCATTTATGTGCAATTTGAAACTAAAACATGGCTATGAGATTTTGACCATTTTGATGATTCCATAAAAATAAATGCTGTTGAACTTGTACAGTTTTACCTTGTAGGCTTCGCTATCGAAAAGATCACATAACCACTCCCAATCGGATTGATCCTTCATTGACTCGAGGCGATTTGCTTTAGGATCTTGATTTGACGCTTTGAGTTTTTCATATTTAGTGTGAAGTTGATGTTTAAATTGCTTCATCCTTTCTTGGCATATCTTCTCGATCACAAAATTGTTCTGCAAATAATAGAGTTAGCAACTACTATAAATAAATCACGGATCTAAACTATTTTTTTTTTTTTAAAATATATATTATTATAGAGAGTAAGTTCCGAGTTACAGCCAATCTTCCATATATCTCTTCCTTTACTGTTTTAGAAAGCTTGTTAAATTTCGTTAAAGTGAGTGGAACATTATCACGAACAATGATTCTGATTTTACTTGGTGTTTCTTGGGCTGATTGGGCTCACATAATTTTCTAATGCTTGAGCTGAAGGAATTAGGTAGGATTGTAGTTTATTTCTTCCACAACGCATATCATTCTAATCCTTCATAGGCTCGAAACCTCCCATTATGAGACTAATTGGACTGAATAATATAGGCCTAATTATAGTCTTTGACATTCCAAATCACGGCCCACTTGGAGATCCCCGAAGCGTGGCTTAGGTCCACATATTGTACCTTGGGCCATATCGCAAGATATGGACTGGGCTTGTACCTTGTGAAAAAACGGGTATCAACAATTTTCACATATTTTCTCTCTAGAATCTATGATAATGTTCAGCAAGTTAGCTTAGAATTTCTGCACTAGGTTAGAGATGGTCTTATTTGCACAATGCCCTAGTATGGGTTTTTATTCGTTAGTTGGGTTGTAATGTTTATATATTTGAGTTGATTAATTTTCTTCCATTATTTTCGGTCTCTATTCAATATTTTTGAGTTGTCAATTTTTTTTTTCTTTTATAAATTCAGTCACGCTTTCTTTATATAATTATTGCATGACACAATTTTGTTGATAACATTATTTTATTAGTAGTTTTTTACGGTATATTGTCGCTCTTAGATTTCTAATAAAAATAATTATTGCTAGGTTTTAACGTATGAATTTAATCTACTCAAATATATTTATTTTTATTGTGCTTTAAATATTTATTTTCCGGTTGATTATTTAGAATGTGAAACTTTGAATTCGAAGAGAAAATCTAAATCGGTAAATGTAACATATATGAGATTCTCGATGCTTTGCCTATTTTAATCATATAGTTTTCACCTAATTTCCTCTTTTGACTTCTCATTAAAAATTAAATAAATAAATCATCCTTGTTTAGTTTATGTATCTTTAATTATAAAATTTTAATATATATATATATATATTCTTATGTTTTTCACTTGTTTCTCATAACGTTTGTTTCTGCTGGTTTATCTTGTTCTTTTGTCACTTTCTCGTGGCTCATGAGATCGACTGTCTTTTTGTGTTACAATTAACCGCTTTGTGTCACAATTTAGGCGCAATCAACCTACTAAAAATTTCTCCCTTAAAATCGTTAAGATGTTGCCATAAAGAATTAAATAAACATTTTTTTAGGTGTTTTTTAAATAAATGGCCAGAATTTTATAAATTTAAAAGAATGACCTTTTTTATTAACAAAGTCGTTAATTACTAATTGATATAGTCCATCACTTATTAGCTTTAATGTTTTATTGATTAACTCTGTAATGACTGAGAAAATCCCAGACCTTAAATAATACAATTTATGTATTTAAGCCAAGGATTTTCTTAGACAAATATTATGTGACTGAAGGATTTATGGAATTAATATATGTATTCCTAAATTCTGTAGCAGATTTCATGTTAAGTTCATGTTTTCGATCAAGTAAATTCGATCGATAAATTCTCGTCGTACTTTAAGGCGGAATAATTTTCAGTACAAGTATAGTTTGAGAATCTTAATTTCAAGAATCTCCAAACACAGCGTGATGTTAGCAGCGTATAAAAAAAAACGCACTGACATTTTAAAAGAAGAGAAAATCCTTAATTGCCAGACAACTAGGTTAAAGTCAGAAGATAAATACCCATAGTAGAAGGGTACAATGTGAACTCGGGAGTTGACACCGTCAGAAACAACGTCATTTCCGAAAATTAACGCAGGAAAGTTAAATTTAGAATTTGTTCAGTCTAGAATTAATTTCAAGACTGTAAACAGTTCAAGATATTACGCGAATAAGAATTTAATGTGATATCCAAAGCAGTCAAGGATTTAACATTTAACTGTAAATAAACAGTAGAAAAAGGAACTGTCAGAAATGGAAACGAATTCCTGTCAGCTAAGTTACTCTCTTATAGTCAGTATAATTTTTATCAGTTTCAAAGGGAAACTTAAGAAAGTGGACAAGAGTACAATGGGGTAGGTGAGATTTTTTTCTCTCCCTTCCTCCACTTGGCCGGCCATGCATGAAAAAAATAGAGCCAAACATTTGGCTAGTGGAGTGTGCTAGAGGACTTTATGTTAAGGTGATGTGATGTTAGTGGTTGAAGGGGAATTAATGGCAAAGTTGCTTCTTCTTTTCTCCTTCCAAAACCGGCCAAGAAAGGGGGATTTGAACCAAAAATTTGGTTGAATGATGGAGTGGAATTGGTGTTAAAAAAAATAATTTCCAAGTGCCTATAAAAGGAACCAACATAGGATAAGCTTCATTTTTTTTCTCCTAGCTTTTTCCCCACTCAAAAATCCGGCCACACACTCTCCATTTCCTCTCAAATATTTTCTCCCACTCTCCAAAACTTGAGCCCCTAGCACACCATAGAAGAAGAAGAAGGAGATTAAGGGATTCTAGGAGGAGACTAGTCAAGCATTCCTCTAAGGGTAAAGAAACTCTAAATCCTCTCTTTTTCATGTTTTGGGAAAGTTTGAAATAGAGAAATATTCTTCTCAAATTTCCTTATACTCTTATAGTTTCAAGCCATTAACAATCCTAGAGGAGTTCAAGGGTTTTTCAAGAGAAAGAGAGAATTCTTCAAGGGTAAGTTCTTAAACTCCCCTCCATTAATTTCTAGCCAACTTTAAGCTTGGATTTATGGATGTAAATTTGTGGTTCTTGAAGAGATAAGATTGTAATAAGAGTGTGTGAGTTTTATGTTGGTTTTGTGAGTTTTGAGGTTAGTTTGATGTGGTATGTTTATGCTTAATCTAAGTTGCTTATTTTCGGATTAGAGGAAAAATTTTCCGGTGACTTTGACCGCGAAAATGAGGACCATAGAGCGAGATGAGATTTTTCAATGTTTCAAAGCTTAAACTTATAGCCCTCGATGTTTTGAACATTTTCTATGACTATGACAAAACCCAATTTTAACTCTAAAAGCAAGTTTGAAGCCAGTTTGTAAAAACGGATGGGCTGTCAAACACAGTTTCAGAAATAGAAAAAATGGGCGATTGCTACAGCAATCCTACAGCATTTTAAAAGAGATTGCTACAACAATCCTAAAACCTTTTCAAAAAGATTGCTACAGCAATATTAGAAGATTGCTACAGCATCCTATAGCATTTTTAAAAGGATTTCTACAGCCTTATTAAATGATTGCTACAACATTGCTATAGCAAAAGAAAAAAAAACAGCAGCCATTATTTTTAGCCAAACGAGGCCTTTAGAGGCTGAATTTTAACTTTATCCAAAAACGATAATTTTAGATCTCAATGATTCGAAGAATTGTTGTGAAGGATAGATTTTCAAAATCCAACTCCAAGATGCAGTGAAATGCATATTTCTGAAACTACACAGTTTTAACAAAACGAAACTAAAACAGTGACGTTTTTAAGAAAAGGTTATCAAAGAATCCAAGATGTGATTTCAGTAAAATAATATGGTTTTAGACCTCACTTTAATGAGGAATAGCCATGAAGAAAGATTCCAAGAAAAATGGTTTCTACCATATAGTTTCACGGTGGTTTACAAGTCAACCGTAAAACGACTTGGGGAATAGTTTTTAAAAGTCGATATTCGAAAAGAGATTTTACAACGGGACTTTAGTGCTTCTAACTAAATGAGTGAGTTATCGTTTCATAAAAATTGAATGATAGTTCTTTTAAAAAGCTTAATAGTTTTCGAGCAAAACATCTCGATGGGCACTTACAAGCCCAACACGATAGGTCCTTAGAAATTCGAGGATTTGATGTGAGTCCAACGCCTGCATTTAATTAAGAGACTCTGTTAGAGTTTAAATTTCAACGGCCTAAGAGCTAGAATGCCGTGAATAAGTTTCTAGGCCGAATTGGGCCTTAATATTATAATGAGTCCAATGAGGAAAAATTATGGAGAATAAGTTACTAGATTGGGTAAATGATTTTCAACCTAGACATAAGTATGCTAAGGGCAATTAAGGAAAATAAGATTTTGAGGATTTAATAAAATGATCCTTATAGTAAATTATCCTTCAGTAAAGGAAATGAATACATGCCTTAAGTAAAAGGTTGGATTTCCTTCATAAGCTGCTAAAATAAAATAGCAAACGACATATAATCTCACACTCTCAATGGGTGTTCATTTTCAGAAGTAAGCAAGTAAGAGAATAGGCTGTTTGGCGAAAAGTGGATTCCAGCTCTGTAAATCAGGTAAGTAGGAATCTCGCCTACAGTATGAATAGATTTTAAAGAAAAAAAAGTTACACATGTTATATATGCATGTTTATGCTTTAAGTATGGTATGCGATGCTATGTCATGCTGCATACACATAAACAGCGCACATGAATTATATGTGTTTGAGTTAATTTAATAGTATGTATACTATGCTAGATCATACTGCATACACTTAAGCA
>NW_010359622.1:464174-465462 GCF_000414095.1 Morus notabilis
TGAGGTGACTCCTTTAATGATCGTTGCTGGACTATGAAGCCAAGCAAAGTATTGAAGCCAAGCAAAGTATCAGAGCCACGTACAGCCATTGAAAAGAGACTACTACCGAGAGTCCCTTCGAGGAAGCCCGTATAACTGCTTTGCTAGTAGCGGTTTTTCAGCCTAGATCCATAAAGAGGATCTGAATATGTAGCATGAAGGCGACGTTAATGAGTAGATGGATGATGTAACACCGTTAAGCTAGAGGTGGGCCACGTTCGACGACTACATATGTATATCAAGATACGATATATGAAATATAGCTTCAACATTAAGCAATACCAGCTTATGGTAGGTGTTAAGCAACCCACTTAAGATATAATACACAATCATTGCTAGCATTGAAATGTTAGCAATCTCATAGAAAGTACCTATGGGTATGAATGTGTTGATAAGTAACTCACAAAGACTATAAGTTAATACAAATGCAAAAGAGGTTCGAGATGTTGAGAATCTCATTCTGATATAGGTACAAGAACTAATGCAAGGAGTTTAGATGTAAGTACAGTTTAAGTGATAGGAAAAGAACACCGAAGGTCATGGACATATTGAGGGAGGTTGTTCTAGGTTAGTTTTTAACCAAACTAATCCCTCTACAACAACCTCAAGAGGAGATATTCTCACCATATTTAGGATTGAAGAATACAGTTATGGATTTGTTTAAAATCCCCTGAAAGAATTAAGATTGCATTAGGTAAAGATGATAAAGGTAAAAGTTGCCTTTACAGTGAAGGTATCGATTGACAGAAAATAAGTCATCCCACAATAAAGTAGGCAAGTAAGGTATGACAATACACTGCCATAAACTTAACCATTAGAAAATCATGGATTAGATGTGCTAAGTTGACACGATACTAGGGTGACCACGAACAGGGATGTGAGATATGAATTAAGTGATTAGAAGAAGAATAGAATAGTATGAAATTTCTAATAAAAGGGCTAAACTTTTCTTATGACACAGTTTTTGTCCAGTCATCGATATGCAAAGAACCCAACTTATGGTGATTTAATATTCTCGTGAATAGTAATTCTCAATTAAAATAATTAATGTGCTCATCTACGTATCTACTCAATGAGATTAACTTGGGTAGGTGAAATCTCTTGATAAAAGGGATTATAGCTTAAGAAAGATAAGAAACCTCAGAATTGATGTGTGAATCATTATTAGATATTATGAAGTCACAAAGTATAAATCAAACTCTTAATGTAGGATATGAAATGTAATCCTTTTAAAGAGTCAAAAAAAAAA
>NW_010359622.1:476793-481355 GCF_000414095.1 Morus notabilis
TTTTAAAGAGTATTTGAAACAAGAGTTCAAACACAGCTCCATTTGAAAAATATTTCTAGAAGGTTTTATCTTAATTGAAATTAAGAAAAGCTTTAAGAAATTCAGTGATTTATTCTTTTGAAATTATTGTTACGAATTATGAAAGTATTCATTCTTATGTTTAAAAAAAAAAATGTTCCGCAAATTTTAAGAAATGCCAGTCAGTACAAGTTAAAGTTTAAGTTACAGTGGCGGCCTCATAGGATGGTCGTCACAAACTCAATTTATTCTTCATTATTAACTAATCGCAGTTAATGATTAACCAAAATAATTTAGTAATTAATTGATTTCAATCAACACATTACTTGTTTATTAATAATAAATTATTGAAAAATCAATAATGAATTAATCAATCATTGATTTACTATAAGTCTGTTTGACTACTATCAAAAAAGGTCATTTTTCTAAAATAAAAAAGTTTGGCCAACTGTCTAAAAAAATGAAAAATTCGGCTATTATATATTAATAAAAGGGGTAAAGAAAAAGGTCATTTGACTAATTTTCTTTAAAATTTTTTTTTTCTTTTAATCGTACTTACACTTTACTGAAGGCTTTTTTTAGTGCAGAGCAAAATCATTTTGAGAGAGTATGAGTAGAGTAGATAAAGGGGTAAAGTATTTATAACAGTTGCAGCAATTAATTGAAAATGACGTAGGAAAGAGAAACATGATCACATAGAATTAATATAAATGAATAATCCAAATGTTCAGAGATACCACGTAAATATGGTGATATGGTACAACTGGTTCACTGAACCGCGTTGGGGATTCCATCAGTATCTGCAATTAAAAGATGTGGGTCAATTACAAAAGATAATACTGCGAAAACACATTTGAGTTGTTTTGCCGAAGAATCTTCTATTCCGAAATTTGGTTGTACTAAACCACATTGATTTTTATGATTTTTTATCTCCACTTCTTCTCAAATGCTGTTTCTATTCCTTCTTGGAATGTGGCAGATATTTTAAGTGTCTTCGATAGTTGGGGAGACAGACAATTGCACTGGAGCAACATATATGTTCATAAAAAGCATCCTCATCTTTTTTTTTTTTTTTCTTAATCAAATTATTTGTTAATGATTTTATTTTATTATATTTTTTTTGTAATTTGGCGGATCCGGGGGGTTTTTTTTTCCCCTATAGATTTCTCAAATTAATCTATAGTAGGTAATCTACCAGATTCCTCTGGGAATTGGCATTGATGACTGCTAATCTTTGTTGAAAAAAGAGACATAATTTGATAGGTTACCAATGTTAATCAAGTAGACTACTTCAGTGACCGGTGACAACCGATAGTTATTATTGGCTCCGACAACATATGGTAGATTACCGGTGATAGTCTAGTAGATTGCTCTTCAACGACAGTCGATAGTCATTGTTAATTCAGGCGACATGTGATAAGTTACTAGTGATAATCTAGTAACTTACCCTCCAACAACCGCTTCCGGCAACGATCAAGCTAGGACTGTTCATGGGTTAGGATGGTGCGGGGTATGGCTTTTTTTCTCCCGCCCCATAGGGTGCGGGTTGCACATATTTAGCCCCAACAATGTTCGGGTTGGGTTGGGGCGATGCGGGGTGGGTTGGGTGGTCGGTTTCAACATTCAAAAAATGAAAGACTTAAAGTTCAATCAAACATTCAAAGTTCATAATCAAATAGAAATAGCAACCATCCTTATGAGTCCATCTAACATCAAACATGAAGCAAAGTAGTCCATCCAACATCAAATATAAAGCAAACATAAATTAATCTATACTCATAAATTAGTCTTAACATAAAGCAAACATAGATGCTTAATTCAAATACATCGAAAACAAGCATTGCAACAGCAACCATCCTTATTACTCCACACTCATAGGCTCCTCAATGGTTGTAGTAGGACATGAAGTTGAGTTATCTACAAGAGAAATGAAAATAGCTTAAGTAATAATTTAGATAGTTAGTTTAGAGTTCATATAATAAAATAGATTAAGATACATACAAATTATTATCTTACCTAGGTTTCATAAGTCTCCAAGTCATCCAAATAGTCACTTACTTGTATACAATCATGTGTAGATTTCAACCAATTTTGAGTACAAACAAGAGCCTCTACCATCTTAGGATTCAAAGAACTCCTAAATGGATCCAGAATGCGACCACTAGTACTAAAAGCTGACTCGGAAGCTATTGTGGAGACTTGGACAGCTAGTACATCACAGGCAATTTGAGCCAAAACCTTGAACTTCTTGCTATTATCTTTCCACCACTCCAAAATATCAAAATCAGGGGTTAAAGGGTTCACATTTTCTTCAGCTATATACCTCTCAAGGTCATTTTTCTCCCTATTATCCCATCGTTGCTTCAAGAATTGACTTCGCAACTCATTGACCGGTTGGACAGGTGGTTGATTTGGAGTATTTGCAGCCATTTCTTGTTTTTTTTCATTACCTACCCCTTCACCATAAAAGGACATCATTTTAGCTAGTGCTTCATCCACTTTGTTGTACAATTTAGAGGCTGTGGAAACATCATAAATCATGCTAAAACAGTACCAAAGATATGACTTTTTATATCGAGGATCAAGTACAACAGCAATAAACAACATACAGTTAATATTTTCCCCATTGCCCCAATATTTGTCAAACTTCCTTCTCATCCCAAAAGCCATAGTTGACAACAAGCAATCACCACTTTCACATAACTCATTCAACCGTCTTTGAATGGTACAAATCTCATGAAAAAAAGTGTTGGAAGTGACATATTCTGATGCACTAAATTTCAAAGTGACTTCATAAAAAGTCTTAAGAAATTGAACAAAAATCTTAGCATTTGCCCAATCTTCTTTCATTGGTGGTCCCACTTTTCTCTTCCCACCCTCTTCTTCCAAAATGTATCCTAAGTACTTTTCATCCTCCTCTTCAAACCTATCAAAGGCCTTTTGGAACTTAATAGCAACATCTAACATCATGTATGTTGAATTCCACCTAGTTGGGACATCTAAGACCAACACCCCCATATATTCAACTTTCTCTTGCTCCACACAAACTTTGAACTTTTGAAACCTCGCAGGAGAAGATTTCACATACTTAACGGCATTTCAAATTGATGCTATTGAGATATGCATTTCCTTTAGTCATTCATTTACAATGAGGTTGATGATGTGAGCAACACAACGCTGGAGAAATTCACCGTCCAAAACAGTGCCCTTCCACCCATTCAACCTCCGTTTGAAAAAACTCAAGGCTGAATCATTGGCAGAAGCATTGTCTACTGTCACCAGGAACACCTTCTCAAGTCCCCATCCATGCATACAATGCTCAATCAACCTCCCAATGGTTTCCCCTTTTCCATTTGGCATGGTACAAAAGCTGATAATTCTCTTTTGTAGCTTCCAATCAGAATCAGTGTAGTGGGCAGTTAGACACATATAGTGTATGTTTTGCAAAGAAGTCCAACCATCGGTTGTAAAGGATACTCTCTTACAATCATTGTGTAAAGCAGCTTTCAATTTAGCCTTTTCCTCACTAAACAATTGCAAAACATCTCTAGCAACTGTCGTTCTTGAAGAAGGAATAAATTTGGGCTGCATTACTTGGCAAAAGTGTCTAAACCCCTCCCCTTTTACACTCCTAAGCGGCAGCTCATCCATGATCACCATCTTAGCTAAAGCTTTCCTACAGGCTTCTTTACTATACCCTATTGCCAACAAACCACTCCCACTTTCACTAGTTAGAAAACTCAACAATTTCTGCTTCTTATCTTCAACTCTAAAGGGATTTTTTTTTTTTTTGCATTGCTTTCTTAAATGCTACTTGTCCCATGCATTCTAGAACTACAAGCATAGTCCTTCCCACAATAATTACACACTGCTCTTTCATCACCTGGATTAGCCACTTTCTTAATAGTAAAATGATCCCAAACCTTAGATTTGTTGGTCTCCGAATCGAATCCGGATGCGGAAGCGCGGTGGTGCGGGGAAGAGGCGGATCGTGTATAACAAAAATTTTCATAAAACTTTTGAGATACTCTATAGATTATATTAATTTATGCACGAATAAATTAATCTCATTAACTTATATATATCAAGAACTCAATCAGGAAAAATACCTGGAAGCCGACTCGGATGATAACTTGAGTTCTTTGACCACGAACAGTCCTTGCTCCAATCTTTGTGTTTAGAAAACCAATGTCTTCCACGTCAATTCCTAGAATCCACGAAGACGTGTGTGTGGGCACACATGAGACAAAACGGGTTACAATAAACACTCAAATTTCCACAAACACCAACGCATGCACGATGTGAAATTTTTGGAGAAAAAAATTTTCCCTTCCTCTCTCTCTTGAGAATTTCGGCCAGCCTTAACTCTTAGGGCATTAATTGTTTTCCAAAATTGTGTTCACAATTTTCTATCATCCTCGTATTTAAAGAGTAGAAGTCAAACTTCAAAATAGAATCAAATCTCTATCTCTAAGATAAAGCTTGTTAATTATCTCATATTTGAATTTGAAACAAACTCTCCTCTTATCCTTATCCATTATGGC
>NW_010359622.1:486753-487218 GCF_000414095.1 Morus notabilis
CCCTCTCCGGATCTCACGGTGTTGCGCTAACGGTGGAGACTAGTGGGTCGTACTGTCATACAACCCTCTCCCACTCATTATTTTGCAAATATGTATTTTGTTTGAAAAACATCTCATGGTTTTCAAATCAAAAAATAAACAATTTATTTTTCGGATATGTGAAATTCCAAAATTTAACACTTAAATTCAATTTCACATGTAACAGTATTTTGCAAATCAATTTTGCAACTTAAATCACAATTTAATCATTAAATCGATTTTAGTGCATGGTTCTTATTTTATTTTATTTTTCTAAAACCCTTTTATAATAAATAAAATAAATAATAATAATTGCGTGTGTATATATGGCATGCTATAAAACATATGAGTAGGCATATTATATCTATATGGCATGTTATATGCATGGACATATAATATATAACTATCAACATAAAATATAAATATATGCAATCGGCTATTGAGATG
>NW_010359622.1:487252-488611 GCF_000414095.1 Morus notabilis
TAAATCACAACCAAATTGAATAAATAAATAATTACAATAATTATTTTCTTCCGTTACATCAACGGGTCTTCGATTTTTGAACTCTTCATTCTTTGGCTTCGTTCTTCGTCTTCGGGTCAAATTTCACCTTCGTTGGGCTCCGGAACTCTTCCGGGTCTGTCGGCACGCATTACGAGGGTTTCAGAAAACCTCGGGTCCATTCGGGGTCCAATTCTCGAATCTAGGCTGCCAGCTGCGCACGCTTTCCTGAAACAAGTCCATGTCACCGGTAGTAGCTACCTACTCCGCACTACTCCTCGCGTCGCCTAGAGGGGTTTAATACATTTGAAAACAGAAAAAGGTGAGCGAAAGGCCCAGTAGGATATAATTTTATAAAGCATTTAAAATAAAGGTACTCACGGTCTGAAGATATACACCTGGAACCGATCATCCCTTTTTTAAAAAAAAGGAAATACTCACATAATACAATATGTCTGTATAATGAAAGTGTGCAGCTCATCATACCACTAAACAAGAAGCGGTAAAAATGTATGTCTAATGAAAAGTGCAGAGCCATAATTCCACTAAACAAGAAGCGGATCCGTTCGGGTTTCGGGCCCTGCCCCGAAGGATGCGATTCGCACATCCCGATCTCTGTGGCCACCATGCATTGTATCATTCCTTAAAATATTTCATTTTAAGAATTGATACGCTTTGAAATCTCATTTCCAAAATCATTGGAAAAACTTAATAGCATTCTCATGCTATTTCTTTAAAATCATTTTCTTTAAACATGTTTTGTTCTAAAACATTTTCATTGGCTAAAATAATTTAAAATGAGGCTAACAAGGATATGGACAAGAATATCCTACCTCTCGAATGTCAAACCTGGGCTAGCCTTCAGTTCTCCTAGCCTCCGCTTTCCTTAAAGCCTTAATACTTGACCTTCTCCACTAGCTTTATCACAAAAGCAATATCTTAGGAAGTATTTCTCATTCCTAAAACGAATTAAGTTCAATCATGTTTAATTGTTTCCTATTAGTGTGCCTTGACTCAAATCCAATTTTCACAATGATTTTATAATTCAGTTTGGGGGTTCTTTAAAAATTAGAATCCAATTCATAGGTTTGGTTTTCCTATTTAATTTTAGTTTAAAAACAAGTTTCTAACGAAATTTCGGCAGCATGCCGGCGTAAATAGAAAAAATGTCAAACCTGCAATTCAAGTTCAATTTTAATATATATTCTCCAGAATCCATCAAAATCAGTTTCTAATCAATTAAACAAGTCCAATAACTAAAAACCCCCAAATTTCATTCGATTCCAATAATAACTGTTCCAACTCGAACCCTAACTCAAAATTATTCAAATCTAACCAAAA
>NW_010359622.1:488888-517667 GCF_000414095.1 Morus notabilis
CGGGAGGAAGCCCGGAGAAGGAGGTGGCCGGCGGTGGAAGAAAATGGAGAGAGAGAGAGAGAGCTGGGCGCTGGGCGGGGGAGAGCCAGGGAAGAAAGAAGGGGAACAAAAAAAGAAAAAGAAGGAGAATGGGGGGCTGGGCGCACGAGAAGGGAAATGGGGAAAAGAAAAAAAGAAAAGAAAAAAAGAAAAAGAAAAAGAAAAGAAAAGGAAAAAGAAAAATGGAAAAAAGGGAAAATGTATTAAATTTAAGTGTGTTTTTCAAAAATCTTTGGGGTGAAATTATAAATACTGAAAATAACTTAAAGTTCCTTGATTAATTATAAAAATTAAATTAAGCACACTAATAATCCACAGTTTAGCATAATTAAACATGTTTAATTCTAGAGGGCGTTACATTCTACCCCCCTTAAGAAATTTCGTCCCTGAAATTGAAATTTACCTCACGATATGATCAGATACGGATATCGTTCCTGCATCGTCGTTTCCAATTCCCACATTGCTTCTTCAATGCCATGGTGTTGCAACAACACCTTCACTAACGGTATCTCACGTTGACGTAGGCTTTTCATCTTCCGGTCAAGAATCTGTATGGGCGCTTCCTCGTAAGTCATGTCATACTGGATCGGCACATCATACCATTGCACAATAGCTTCTGGATCAGGTTGACACTTTCGAAGCATTGAAACATGAAACACATTGTGCACGTGAGACAATTCCGGAGGAAGATCAAGGCGGTAAGCAACGACACATACTCGTTGTGTGATATGAAATTGCCCGATGTACCTCGGTGCGAGCTTCCCTTTCACACCAAAATGAGTAACTCCTTTGCGCGGTGAGACTCTTAACAAGACAAAATTGCCCTCTAAGAACTCTAAGGGTCTACGCCTCATGTCAGCATAACTCTTCTGACGACTCTGAGCCGTTAACAGTTGTTCCCGGATCACGGATATCTTTTCATTATTCTCCTGGATAACATCCAGTCCAAGTGTCAGTTGATCTTCTTACTCAAGGTAACAAACTGGCGATCTACAAGGTCTGCCATACAACGCTTCGAATGGGGCCATCCCAATGCTACTCTGATAATTGTTGTTGTAGGCGAACTCAGCTAAATGAAGATACTTCTTCCAGTTTCCACCAAAATCGAGAATGCAAGCGCGAAGCATGTCCTCCAAAATCTGAATAACTCTCTCAGATTGTCCGTCGGTCTGAGGATGAAATGCGGTGCTGAAATTCAGTTCGGTTCCCATGGCTTCTTGGAAACTTCTCCAATATCTAGCGTTGAAACGAGTGTCACGATCTGAAGTGATAGATAATGGAACTCCGTGAAGTCAGACAACGTGCTCCAGATACAACTCTGCTAGAACTTTCCTGGAATAAGTCGCACGAAAGGGAATGAAGTGCGCGGACTTCGTTAACCTATCCATAACGACCCATATGGCATCATGTCGATGTTCAGTCCTTGGCAATTCCATCAGAAAATCCATCGTAATGTGTTCCCACTTCCATCCAGGAACAGGAAGAGGCTGCAATTCTCCAGCAGGTTTCCAATGTTCAGCCTTTACTCAAAGACAAGTCGCACATTCTGACACGTATTGGCGAACATCCTTCTTCATACCCCTCCACCAATACTGCCTTTTGAGGTCTTGATACATCTTGGTACTCCCAGGGTGAATAGCGAAACTCGATTTGTGAGCCTCGTGAAGGATTGTCTTCTTTATTTCATCCACTTAAGGAACAGCAAGGCGATTCCTGAAGTATAGCGTTCCATCTTCCCGAATATTCCATTCGTCTAGTTTTTCTCCATTTTGAACTCGAGTCCAAACTCCTTGAAGATGCGAATCCTGCCATTGGTTCTGCTTGACTTGCTGTATTAGAATTGGCGTTGAAACCAAGTTGTACACCATAGCTTGGTTAGAATCCTCATAATACTGAAGATCATAGTCACCCACAATTGCACTTCGTTTCCAATCTTCCAATGCCAAAGATGCTAGGATTCGATATTTCAAACTCTTATGATCAGAGAAGATCTGAAATTTTACTCCATAGAGGTAGCATCTCCATATCTTGTGAAGTGTCCATTTGATATAGTCATTACATATAGATCAATCCTCCATAAATAATTCATAATTAGAGTCAGGTAAAATCCGTTAACCTCTCTAATTATATCTGCATCCTTGAGTACCATTGATTCTCTAATGGATAGTGATTCATAAAACACATTCATAAACCAGAGCGCTCTTACTAATCCAAGTACCGAATCAACACTCAAAAGAATTATTTATCTACTTCTTTCTCAAGAATGAATGGATTCCATCTCGTATAATAACATTCCCAGCTACCTATTTCATTATGTCTCCAAAATACAAGGAATAAGATTCAGGGTCTCAGAATCCATACCGAGTAAATCAAAAGACATAAATTCATAAATAGGAGTTTGTTAAGAACTCAAGATTAAGATCATCCTATATATGACTATCGGTAGACTCAATTAGAATTTCTATGCTTTAACGAAAATTATTAGAAATTCATATTGTGTCTGTGTTGATGCATAGGCCACAACATGTCCATTTTGCATCAGAACACACCTAAGTCCTCGTCTTGATGCATCGGAATACACCTCATACGGCTCATCGCTATTAGGAATCGTCAGAATCAGCGCACTGGTTAGCCTAGTCCTCAGTTCTTGGAATGCATGTTCACAGTCGGCATCCCATTCAAACCTAACTTCCTTTTTAGTCAACCGCGTCATTGGAGCAGCAATACTTGAAAAATCCTTTACAAATCGTCGATAATATCCTGTAAGTCCTAGGAAGCTTCGAATTTAGGCAACGTTCTTCGGTCGTTCCCATTGTAGCACCGATTCAATCTTTGAGGGATCCACTGAAATTCCTTGTCCAGATATAACATGTCCAAGGAACTTGACTTCTGTCAACCAGAAATCACATTTCTCCTTCTTTGCATAAAGCTGGTGTTCTCGAAGAGTCTGGAGAACGATCCTCAAATGTTGCTCATGCTCTTCCCAAGTCTTTGAATAAACCAGGATGTCATCAATGAAGACTATCACAAACTGGTCTAAATACGGGCGGAAGACTCGATTCATTAAATCCATAAAGGCGGCAGGAGCATTCGTCAATCCAAAAGGCATTACTAAGAACTCATAATGCCCATAGCGAGTCTTGAAAGCTTTTTTGGAATATCATCTTCCCTAATCTTCAACTGATGATACCTGGATCTCAAGTCAATTTTTGAGTAATACCGTGATCCTCCCAGTTGATCGAACAACTCATCGATCCTCGGCAATGGGTACTTATTCTTCACGGTAACCCTATTCAATTGTCGGTAGTCTATGCACAACCGAAGAGATCCGTCATGCTTTTTCACAAACAAGACAGGTGCACCCCACAGGGATGTGCTGTTTCAAATGAATCCCTTTTCTGCCAACTCTCCGAGCTATTTCCTTAGCTCTTTGATCTCCGCAGGCGCCATTCGATACGGAGCAATAGAAATCGGAGCCGTCTCCGGAAGTAAGTCGATGCAAAACTCGATCTCCTAATCAGGCGGTAAACCAGGCAACTCATCAGGAAATACATCCGCATATTCATCAACCACGGGGACCTCAACATTCTCCCTGGCGATACCGGATTCACCCTCTAATGCCGAAAGGAATGAGAAACAAGCTAAATTCTGCCATCCTCTGACACTATGCCTCAGTAGTCGTTCTTCTGTAACTGGGTTAACACCTCCCTGATACGTTACTGTCGTGCCAGAACCGGTAGTCAAGGAGAATCTCATATGGTGGCAATCAACAATCGCCCCATATCTTGACAACCAATCCATTCCAAGCACCACATCAAACTGATTCATGGGAAGGATTATCAAATCTACCTTTAATTTCTCACTTCCAATCGTGATCACACACGACCTACATACACTAGTCACCTCCACACGTCCCAATGGAGAACTTATAAACATTGAAGTCTCTAAGTCATCGGGTTTTAAACCCAAAATTTTCACAAAAGAAGCGGAAACAAAAGAGTGCGTAGCACCAGTGTCGAACAAAACTCATGCAAAAGAGTGAGAGATAGGTACCATACCCTCGACGATTGGGTTTCCGGCATGAGCTCCAGAACATGCCCCGGCCATGGTATGCATCTGCCCCGGTGCTTTCCTTTTTCCTCTCTCATTGTTGTTAGGTCTATGGTTTCTAGGTCTGTACTGTTGTTGCGGCGGGGTAGACTATACCTATACGGAAGCCTGTGGCCGGAAATAAGAGTAGTTCAGCAGACGGAAGATCGGTGCAGGAGGAATTAGCATCTGGACAGGCAACTGGGGCTGATAGAAAGGCGTGAACTGTGGAAGTCTGTCTTGACTAGGAGCAATACCCCTTTGACTCTGCGGTAATTGCTGGGTCTGTTGGTTCACCAGTTGGCCCCTGATAGGACAATTCCTCTTGATATGCCCTAGTTCCCCACAATGGTGGCACTTGAAGCTATAGGGTCCACTCTTCCCACTTCCCGAAGAGCCACTGCTACCACTAGGCACTCCCCCACTACCTTGCCCTTGATCACGGCTTTTTCTGTTATTCCTTTGAAGTCCTCCTGAAGTTTTCCCTGAAACTGCTCGATCCTGGAGGAAGGCGAAGTGCTCTTGTTCAATAGAGATGGCTACTGCAACCAGGTCACTGTAAACTCGATGCCTTAAAGCTACCACTGATTTTCAGATTACACCCTTAAGACCTTTCTCGAACTTTAGGCACTTCATGTGCTCCGATTCAATCAAGGAGGGAGCAAAACGGGACAGTTCATTGAACCTAGCCTCGTATTCCCTCACTGTCATTTCCCCTTGTTGTAGGCCCATGAATTCCATGGCCTTTTCATCTTGATAACTTTGGGGAAAGAATTGCTCATTAAAGAGCGCTTCGAATTGTTCCCAAGTCCTCCCTTCTACATCTTGCATTCGCCGGATATGCTTCCACCATGCACCTGTAGGACCTTCAAACTTAAAAGCTGCGAACTCCACCCAATACTCATCCGGTACTCCCATGGTACTTAGATGCTTAGACACCGATTCGAACCAATACTCAGCTTCCTCAGGTCCACCCGCGTTAGTGAATATAGGAATTGAACTACGCCTGTACTCACGGAAGTAGTTCTGTTTTCTGTCCTCCGCGAGACGTTCATTTTGGGCTCTAGTAACCATCCCCTAGAAAGTGGCGTACATGGCTTCCATGAATTGCTCATTTGGCATCACCGGTGGGTTCGGATTTCTACGGCGCGGCGGCATTCTTTTATCTGAAAAGAAAGCTAGACTGTTTTAGTGGTTTCCTGATGTCATTCATGTATGCATAATTCCAAACCCTAAGGTTCTAAACCAAGGGCTCTGATACCAAGTCTTGTCACGCCCCCAAACCGGGGTTAGTGATGTGGAGGCTCGTTTAGAAAGTTAAACCTGAGCGATTAGCAAAATAATTTAATTTCTTTCAAATCCAAAACATCCAGGTATTTCCAAACGAGCCCCTGCATTCAAGAGAAATTTAATTTCAAGAACGGTGATGGAATTTCCAACCAAACCAGTCTAAAATCACGTCCCTAGTATCATGTCAGGAATTCCCACAGGTGTTTAGCATACATCAACATAAACAAAAGTAAATATGACATCAACCATAGTCTAGTAATATTTAAGTTTACAATCCATAATCTCTTATACATGCCTTGAAATAAAAGATAAGAGGAAATACAACTCTTCGCTTTCCTGAAACAAGTCCACGTCACCGGTAGTAGCTACCTACTCCGCACTACTCCTCGCGTCGCCTGGAGGGGTTTAATACATTTGAAAACAGGAAAAGGTGAGCGAAAGGTCCAGTAGGATATAATTTTATAAAGCATTTCAAATAAAGGTACTCACAGTCCGAAGATATACACCCGGAACCGATCATCCCTTTTTAAAAAAGAAAAAGGAAATACTCACATAATACAATATGTCTGTATAATGAAAGTGTACAGCTCATCATACCACTAAACAAGAAGCGGTAAAAATGTCTGTCTAATGAAAAGTGCAGAGTCATAATTCAACTAAACAAGAAGCGGATCCGTACGGGTTTCGGGACCTGCCCCCAAGGATGCAATTCCCACATCCCAATCTCTGTGGCCACCATGCATTGTATCATTCCTTAAAATATTTCATTTTAAGAATTGATACGCTTTGAAATCTCATTTCCAAAATCATTGGAAAAACTTAATAGCATTCTCATGCTATTTCTTTAAAATCATTTTCTTTAAACATGTTTTGTTCTAAAACATTTTCATTGGCCAAAATAATTTAAAATGAGGCTAACAAGGATATGGACAAGAATATCCTACCTCTCGAATGTCAAACCTGGGCTAGCCTTCAGTTCTCCTAGCCTCTGCTTTCCTTAAAGCCTTAATACTTGACCTTCTCCACTAGCTTTATCACAAAAGTAATATCTTAGGAAGTATTTCTCATTCCTAAAACGAATTAAGTTCAATCATGTTTAATTGTTTCCTATTAGTGTGCCTTGACTCAAATCCAATTTTCACAATGATTTTATAATTCAGTTTGGGGGTTCTTTAAAAATTAGAATCCAATTCATAGGTTTGGTTTTCCTATTTAATTTTAGTTTAAAAACAAGTTTCTAAAGAAATTTCGGCAACATGCCCAATAACTAAAAACCCCCAAATTTCATTCGATTCCAATAATAACTGTTCAAACTCGAACCCTAACTCAAAATTATTCAAATCTAACCAAAATCAAACTTTCTCAAGCTTAAAATTCGAATCAAAGAGTGGGTTTCAAAGGGTTTTACCTCAAATCAGTTGCTCGAGCTTTGTTTCCCTCAATTTTTCTGTTTTTCAATTTTTTTTTTTGAGATTCTCGCCCAAACTGCCGAGAGAGAGAGGGAGAGAGAAACCCGGAGAGAGAGAGCAAGGGAGAGAGAGAGGACGCCGGCGGGAGGAAGCCCGGAGAAGGAGGTGGCCGGCAGTGGAAGAAAATGGAGAGAGAGAGAGAGAGAGCTGGGCGCTGTGCATGGGAGAGCCAGGAAAGAAAGAAGAAAAAAAAAGAAAAAGAAGGAGAATGGGGAGCTGGGCGCACGGGAAGGGAAATGGGGAAAAGAAAAAAAGAAAAGAAAAAAAGAAAAAGAAAAATAAAAGAAATGGAAAAAGAAAAATGGAAAAAAGAGAAAATGTATTAAATTTAAGTGTGTTTTTCAAAAATCTTTGGGGTGAAATTATAAATACTGAAAATAACTTAAAATCCCTTGATTAATTATGAAAATCAAATTAAGCACACTAATAATCTATAGTTTAGCATAATTAAACATGTTTAATTCTAGAGGGCGTTACAATTATAGACATAAATTACTTCTAAACTGTGAAGTGTCCATTTGATATAGTCATTGCATATAAATCGATCCTCCATAAATAATTCATAATTAGAACAAGGTAAAATCTGTTAACCTCTCTAATTACTTCTTTATCCTTGTGTACCATTGATTCTCTAATGGACAGTGATTCATAAAACACATTCATGGATCGGAGCTCCTACTGGTCCAAGTACCGAATCAACCCTCAAGAGAATTATTTATCTACTTCTTTCTTAAGAAGGAATGAATTCCATCTCGTGTAATAACATTCCCGGCTACCTACTTCATCATGTCTCCAAAATACAAGGAATAGCATTTAGGATCTCAGAATCCGTACCGAGTAAATCAAAAAACACAAATCTATAAATAGGAGTCTGTTAAGAACTCAGAATTAAGATCATTCTATATATGACCATTCGTAGACTCAATTAGAATGTCTATACTTAACGAAAATTATTAGAAATTCATATTGTGTCTGTGTCCTTATTCCACATAATCTCATTATGCGAAATACACTCATTCAATATCTCACCATATTAACAGTGCAGATAACACCGTTCCATTCTAAATGGGAATGACATGTATTAATAATGTTTCAATTAAAGATTTCGAACTTTAATTAAATTCAATATAAACATTGCTTTTTTATTATTATCTTTAAACATTTTCCTCTCGTATATAACACTTATATACAATGTTTAAGGTTACATAAATAATCACGGAATTTTCATTGATATTCATAAAATATTCACAAATATATACACATAAAATGATGAATAAACTCTTTTATTAAATAAATAATAAATATCCTATTACATCTTATGCTTCTAGGACACCATTCCGAACAGAAACATCAAATGAGAAATCAAATTTCCAATCCAAACAAAAACTAAAAAAAAAAAATAGAGATGAGGAAGAAGTGAGAGAGAGAGTTCGAGCTACAATAAATACCAATCAAATAAATACAATATCGTCATTTGCTGAGAAAACGAGTTCGAGCTACAATAAATACAATATGGATCCATCTATATTTCCCTCAACATCGTCATTTTCGTCCATGGATGAAAAAACCAATCATTCAAAAGCCACAACATATCATATAAAAGAGTTGAAATTTATAGAATGAATCTACACAGAGGAAGCTTTGAGCTACAATAAATACCAAAAGATAAGTGAGGAGAGAGAGACCTAGAGGCAAGAGACGAGAGCACAGAGCCAGAGCGCAGTGAGGAGAGACTGAGAGCCAAGAGGACTGAGCACTGAGGAGAGAGAGCTGTGAGGGCCTGAGGCGAGAGAGCACTGGAGAAAGTCGGCAAGACGACGGCCAAGAGGACTGAGCAATGAGGAGAGAGTTGTGAAGGGATAGGCGGCCGAGACCGAGAGGTGTGAAATGAGGGAAAACTGAAAAGGAAGACTGAAGAGGCAAGAGGGGGTTCACACGGGAGACTGAGATGAAATTGTGATTTGCCCTAATGCGGCATGCCAGCGAGCCCAGGGTTAGAACTTGGGTAGTTGGGCTTGGGCCGAAATTAAGCTTGGGGGTATGTTGTGCGGGTTGGATTAGGGATTGCGGGTTGTTATGGGCTCAACCCACAATCCGCCCCAAACACTTCAGGCCAGAGGTATAATAGGCCGAAAATTTATAAATATTGCTGCGGGTTGCTTTTTTTCATCTTGGGTTGAGATGGGGTGGGTTGGGTTTGCGGGTTGTTCGGGTTTATGAACAGCCATAGATTAAGCTACCCCAGATTACCGATAATAATCTACATAACATGCCTTATTCTTATGGCATGGGTCAATTCCCGATGTTTTAAGTTATAATTCGAGGGGTTTTATAAAGAGGCAAATTAGTTCATAATTCATTAATTGAAATAATCAATTTTTAAATGGAATAATCTTGACGAATATCTCTTAAAAGTATGAGTTAAGAATTTTATCATTTACTCTTAATTCACAACCTTTTATTTATCAATAGTAAAAAATAAAAATCTAAACTCGTGCACTCCTAACGGTAAATTTTCTATATTTTTTTTAAGATTAGATTTTTTTTACCAATTAAATTTTTTTTATCAGTCGTAAATCAAACATTTACTTGATAAACTGCTATTTATTTTAAATAATTTTAAAATATGCTATTTAATTAATTTAATTTTAAAAATATACTATTTACTATAATTTTTATTTTTTTTATTTTTTAAAATCTCATGCTCCCGGTCCAAATCATGGAAAATGGCCCAGAATTTTGAAATCTGCTAGGTTCAAGGAGAAATTGACCAAGTTGAATAGAACACATTACGAAAGTTTCCCATTAAACCAATATGATTCAAGGTATCAGATACTTGTCGGCATGCTCTTCTGCTTTTTGCACTAAAAGGTGTAGAGAATTGTATAAAACAGACAAAGAATTCCCTAGAGTCGAGGGCAAACAGAACAGGCTAACAAACAGAACAGGCAAGCACTACATAACAAAGTCATTCTGGGCATGAAAGAAACGTGCCATCTTACAGCTAGTGGTAGCATCTTCTGTTTCTGTAAAGTCATTCCAGTTTCCGCCACTGTAAAACTCAGGCAAGTATTCCTCTAGTTGAAAAAAAAAACACTAATAACAAGAAACAAACTATCAATTCGGTAACCTTCTTGTATCCAAGCCAGGAAATTACAGGGCATATTTATCCTTGCTTACTCAAAAATTGCAACGAAACAAGGCGAACACTGGCTGCGTGTAACATAACGTTAAGACCGCGTAACAGAGATAGAATTGACTTACCAAGCCACTCCTGTGCCAGCAGCATACACGCTCAAAAGTTCTATTCAAAGTAACAACCACATAACTAAGGTAAAGTTAAATCGGAAAAACGCTCAAAAGTTCTATTCAAAGTAACAACCATATAACTAAGGTAAAGTTAAATCGGAAAATTGGAATATCTGAGAGAGACGAGGGAGAGCTCCACGTAATTCAAAAACAGAATCTTCGTGGATATGAAGCTTCATTGCAATATGAGGCTTCTCAATTATTCCCATGTCCTATATGTTTTGCTCTAAACTTTCCTGCTCTAGAGCATAAAAAATAAAGGAAAGAAAGGATAAGTGTCTTGATAGTTAAAGATGCTAAGAAAGGTAATCCATGAACTGATACAAAATGGAATGACAAGAATTTTTGAAAAATCAAACAGGCAACATAACTTCACCTAAATGCTACACCGAAACAACAAGAGGCTACATAAGTTTATGTTAATAAAACAAAATAAACCTTATACTCAGAGAATATTTGCTAGTTTAATGCAAGGTTTCTAGTTTTTTGTTAGTTTCTGTTAAATCTTCTACTTGACTACTAATAATTTTTGGGACACATAAAAACAATAAGAACAACAAAAGAATCATCTCAACAAAACATGTCAATTATTAACCAAATACCTCAATGCAGATACCGAACGATAAGTATATAATCAACAGAAAAAAGTACATATCCAACCTTCCTCAATTATGCCCTATACTAAATTACTAATCAAAGTATTTAGGAATCACCCCAAATACAGCTTCACGTTAATCTTTATGATCACAGGTATAAAACGGCAACAATGAGCGACCAAATTAAACCATCTATAAGTGTAAAGAGAAACAAAAATCCTAAATAATATTATGATAAATTCCTAAACCCGGATAACCAATAATCAAAACCTGGCAATTCTAGACTGTAAAAAGCAGCTCCGAAACAGAGATTTTCCTTGCTCTTTCATATCATTGTCTTCTATCTAATTAAAGGCTTCGGGTTTAGCCATCGAATCAACTCTGTGTCTCGCTCTTCATAGCACTGCCATCACTTTCCCTCTCCTCAAGCAACCTCCCGGCCTCCTCATCGGCCTGCTGCGCCTTCTTCTGCGCCTCCGCGGCTTTCAGGCCCTGCAATTTCGCGTGGTTGTAATACGCAACCCCTAAGAAAGCCAATCCGTATCCGAACAGATTGATCGGCGTCACAGTGTCCTTAATAACCGACCACGAGAATGCGATCAAGAGCCAATCTTTCACAACTCCGGCCACATTCATCGTCAAAGCCGAGGTCTTTCCAACGAGCAAGAACACCGCAAGGTTCAGCGCGAAAGCGCATAGCGCATTCGTCCCAAAGACGACAAAATCAAAATGGAAACTCGAAGTGTCCCTCAACAACGGGTACTCCACAATCAGCCACGGAACGCAGAGGAAGACGAAGCAGCACGGCGCGACGTAGTACAGCGAGGTGATCGGGTTCAGACTGATTCCTTTCGCATTGAGCAGAATCTGAATCAACACCAGTCTCGTCGCCTCGAAGGCCACAGCCAGCAATTGCAGCAAAACGCCCCAGGAATCAAACTTCGCCTCGCCGTAGGCGGCGATCGCGACGCCGATCGAGATCGAGACCATGTTGAGCATCGTGTCGGACTTGAAGGCGTCTTTCTTGAACAAAACCCCGATCGAATACACCGCCACCGGCATCAGAGCCTTGAGCATCTGGATGAAGGAAACGGAGAGGAATATGTAAGCGGAATTGGAGAACCAGAGAGAGAGGGAGTAGAGAAGGCCGATCGGGACGACGGACTTGAGATAAAGCTCGCGCGACATGGAAACCGGCTCGACGAGCTTGAAGACGTTGACGAGGAGGTAAGCGATGGAGGAGCAGAAGGCCATGTGGATCATGGTGAGGGTGATCGGGAATGGCCAGTTGTACATTTTCCGATCGAGGATGTATTTGTTGTAGACGATAACGGTGAAGCTGAGGAAGATCCAGATCGCGACGTAGGCGTAGGAGAGGAGGACCTTCTTCACCACGCTCTCCGCGAGTGCGCCGCCGCGACCCATCGTCGGCCGAAGATTTGTCTGTTCGGAGAAGAAACGAAACCCTAACCCTAACCCTAGGGGTGGGGCTGAAATGTGAATGTGGTGGGTTTGGGGAAGAAGGCGACGGCGGAATTGGGAATCGGAGAGGGATTTTTTCTTTTTTTTTTTTTCTCCTTTCCGAATGAGAAAGAGGAGACTTTGAATTTGTAGTAGCAACAGTCTTCTTCAGATTTTCGGTTGGGATTTGGGCTTCTTAATGGGCTTAATAGGGATGATATAGCAAAATGTTTGAAATATTTTAAGAATATATTCTTTCTTTTTTTTTTTTTTTACATTGAAACAGCAAAATTTGATGCCATTAGACTGATGATTATATAATTATAGAGAAAAATATGTATTTTTAATTTAGGGCTTGCAATCTGGGTAACGATAGGACTACACGATTTGAAATCCATATGAAATTAGTGAGTTTAGATCATAATCGGGTTGACACGATTAACATGATTAATAAATTGAGAGTTAGGGTTGATCTTCTAACACGAAGTGATACGAATTGACACGATTAATTATATTTATCATCTACAATCTAATGATATGTGATATAACATGAAAGTTTAATGACATATTAAATACAAATAATGTGAATTTTAATATTTGTAGGTAAATTCATTTATTTTTCTTAAAGAAAAAGATAAATTAACTCTTGACCATGTTAAATAAGTCATTATTATATTAATTATTTATTCAATATATTAATTTAAACAGGTTATACAGGTTGACACGATTAACACGATTAATAAATGAGTCGTGTTTAGGCTGACATTTTTAACACGTTTAATAAACAGGTCGTGTTTGAGTTGATGTTTTCTGACATGATTAATAAACTAGTTGACACGAACACGACTCACTAACATAAATTTTCACCTTTAATTTTTATGATAATCACTATATGTAATTTTTGCTATTTTTATAAAAGTTTGAAAATTTTGTTACATTTCAAATTTAAGGTATGAAGTTTTATTTCAATTTAAGATTTTATCATGTAGTATTCGACGATAAATTAGATTAGAATTTTTTAATTTAAATTATATAGTTAATTTTTAGGACATATTTTATTTTTATTTCAATTTTAAATTATGATTATGTTTATCTGTTAGGATTTTTTTTTCAAATAGTTCGAGTTTATCTTTTAGATTTCTAGAAATATATTAGTTTATCTTTTTGAAGATGATGGTTAATGAAACTTAGTGAGTGTCTATATATATATATATATATTTTTTTTTTTTTCTTTTAGTTGTGGTTAATTTATGTTAGTTTTTCTTTTCTACCTTTCACTACAACAAAAAAAGCTCATTTGTGACGACGCCATATTGTCGCAAATAACAGATTTGTTGTCGCAAATATTATATTTATGACAACATGTCGTCATAAATTAGTCACCGCAAAAAGTTCGACGCAAATAATATATTTGCGACAATATAGTTTTGAAATGTCGTCACAAATATATTAGCGACGACAGTCGTCGTGAATGCATCGTTACGAATGTTCCGTCGAATATGTTGTTGACGATGACGTGTCTTAAATTATTTGCGACGAAAAATATCGTCGCAAAAGTTTTTGAAACATTTTGTGACGACAAATCTAAAGTGTCGTCGCTAGTAATGTAGACTATTTGCGACGACATTTTAGATTTGTCGTTGCAAAAATTATTTTTTTTACTGTACTTTCCTAATAATATTAATTATTAAATATATAAATTAAAAGAAAATTTAATAATAAAATAAAACAATAAAATTGACATTTGTTAATAAATGATTGATATAAAATAGTCAACACAATAATAAAGAAATACTAAAAGTATTGATAATAAGAAAAATAAAAACATATATTTTCTCCTAAATTAGCAGCATCGTCGTTCTCATCGTCGTCCTCATTCTCGTCTTCTTCGTTTTGCTCAGGCGGCGGATGAACTAGCGGTTGGGGACTGTTAACTGGCAAGAAGTTGATGTTGGGATTCATCGAGCACATGACTTCCATCATGATTTGTTGGTTGTCGAACATGTTGCATTGCTCGCTGTAGAGTTATTCAGCCAGTTTTGGACATGCTGGGGCAAATTAACCAAAGATGACCCGTCTGATTGCGAAGCAGATGATGAGATGGAAGCGCTTGAATGATTCCTCCATGAAAGTGTCGGTCCCACTCCCTTATTGTGTCCTCTGTCCTTGCCCAAGACTTGAGACATAATCCCCTTGTCATTGACCGCCGTGGATGAACCTTCCCCAGCAAACTGTGTCATCTGCGTAGTTCTTTCCACCTCCATCTGAGCATACAAAGGTAAATGAAATAAAAATGAATAAAAATAGTATAATATGTTATGTTAAATATGAAAAAATAAATAAGTTTAAAATTTACTTACAAATGCATGTTCCGCGTCTGGATTGATAAAATTCTACCCTGACGGTGCATGTCACCCCAATTGTCAATTAATGATCTTAGCTCCTGGGTCTCGAGATTTGCCTAATCAAGTTGAACATGTTAGAATAACTATTAAGCCAAAGTGACAAAAACTTAACAAGTATGCAAATTAGTATTACCTTATCAAAACAATGCTAGGAGTATGACTTTCTACCATGGAAGCTAGACCACTTTTGACTGCCACGGTTTTGTTGATTTGTAGCAGATTTTTTCCAGTAATGATCATAGATGAATTAGTAACATACTTAATAATTAAATAAACTAATTAATCAAGGTCCCTATTGCTCTTTTTTCCTCAAGTTTTTAGGAGGATTTTACCTGACAAAATCCTCATTTTCTACCCCTCCCATCTTCTGGAAGTGTCTGTGCAAGGTAGTCTTCCAGTCCTTGTAACATTTACTGGCTTCACGGTCGACTACATCTCTAATGATGTCGTTGTCACAGTCGTAGTTGAGGTTAAACCAATCCTGGAATACACAAAAAAAAAAATCAACAAATAAATCTTATTTATTGTATCCACAATTAAAAATTTTTAGAACAAATTTTGTTTCAAATAGACACCAGCATGTGATTTTGAATCCTCCTTTTGTGCTCCTCAGACACGTCCTTCCAGGCGTTGTAGTGTGAGTCACATATATCTCTTGTGTGCAAGCCGACAACACTGTCAAAATATTTGGCGTTTTCACCAATCACCATCGACGAACCTGTCTCGTCAAACAAGACAAAAAGCTTCCCATCTTTTTGTACTTTATCCACTATATCCCAACCTATAGCTACTCCTCGACCAGACCGACGTCGAGATGTCAACTCCGGAACTGTAAGAAAATAAAAATAACGAAATTTGATTATAGAGAGTTCGACAAGTAACAAGTTTTGGGAGTATGTGTTATAGCGTATAATACCTCACTGACAATGTGTCGGGAGTCTCGTCAGATTAGGTGGAGGTAGTGATCCTCTTGCAGAGCCGGCGCATGTAGCTACTGGGCCAGACATCGAGACGCTGTGTCGTAAAAAAAAATTTTATTTGTTACTTTATTTGGTACACAACCTGATTAAATTATAAGTTTTATCAAATTTTATGAACAAGTTATTTTTTTATTGTTGCACTCATAATGTTTAGAATTAATTTTTAATTTTCTTTCTATTAATATAATTAATTCTTATTAATTAAATTCTTAAAATTAATAGGTTTTAATAAAATTTCTACATCATAACGACATATTTTTCTTATTGTCCAAAAATTCAAACCTATAAAAAATAGCTTTTAAAATATTTCGGCACACCATAACTGCAAGATATGCCACCCATAAATATTTTCAAAACTTTTAATTTCAACCTAAATCAAATTATAATATTAAAATTTCAACAATCTCAATATCAAATTTCAACAGTCTCAAAATTCAATGGATAATCTAAATTTCAAATTATATACTAATTCTAAAATCTATAAATCAAATTTCAAGATTTATAATCCATAATTATACACAATTCAAATAACAAAAAACTCATACATTTTAAACTAAAAAATACAATAATTATAGAAAAACTTACAAAATTCAAACCCACTGAAATGGTGGCTGAAAACGGCAAGATAAACAGGGTCGAAGGGCGGCGGCGGACTTTGGCGGCAAGATTTTGGGATTTTTTGGAAGAAAAAACAAATAAAACTTATAATTTTGTTGATTTTGAAGATAATACAAGGAGATTTTGAGAGTTTCGGGTTAGAAAACCGGAGAAAACCGGTGAGAGGCCGAGAGAGAGAGAGAGAGAAGCCGATCGGAAAAAATGGAGGAAGAGGCTCTGCTCGTGGGCATATAACAGAGTTTTTTGCGATGACATAAAGAATATTTGCGACTACTAGTCGTCACAAATATAGCTTAAAATTATTTGCGACGACACTTACATTATTTGTGACGACCCATGTTGTCGCAAATATAACTAAATTATTTAGGGTTTAGAAAGAAGGTTGTAGAATTATTATTTGCGACGACACGTATAATGCCGTTGCAAATAATTTTTGGGGACCCGCCCAATTTTCCCACCTTTTTTTTACTGAGGGAATACAAAATCACTTATTGCGACGACACACATTAATGTCGTTGTAAACAAATTTTGTCACCCGCTAAAATAATCCTTTTTCCTCATGAGAAAATAAATAAATTAAATTTTATTTGCGACGACATGTGTCGTCGCAAATAATTAACTATTTGCAATGACATGTCGTCGCAAATAATGTTATTTTGGCGCTAAAAGTTCACGTCAGACAAGATTTGCCGCCAAGAAAATATTTGCGACGACGCGTGAGTGTTTAGCGACAATAATATTTTTTTAGTTTTATGAAAATATTTACGACGACATGTCGCTGTAAATATTTATTTATTTGCGACGACAATTGTCATCGCAAATAGCCCAAATTGTAGTTGTGTTTCTTAGTTTTTGTTTTTTTTTTTACTAGTGTGTTAAGACATTTATTAGTATGATCCCTTTTTATTTTTATACTTTATACTAAAAATGCTTATTTCGATACTTTCTAGAAGGAGATTTGTTGAGGAAAGATTTGGTATTGAGCCGTATAGCAAAAATTTTGGTATGGATCCACTTTAAATAACGTATTAAAAATGGAAAATTTTCTTAATACTTTAATGGTCCAACTTTAGACATTTCAAAGTTAGAAAATATTTGAGAGGGACAAGCAAAGTGGAAAAGAACATGCATTGATTGCAAAACCTTGATAAGAGACCAAATCGGGCTCCTGGAAAGGAAATCTCACAAAATATTGGCATGCAATTATAATGTTAATTTTTTTTTTTTTAAAATGAATTATTATGTTGATTGCTGCTTTAAAAAAAAAAAAACATTATTATGTTGATTTAAGAAAAAAGTGCTGAAAATAGTTTGGTTGGATTCGACTGTAGTCTATATTGCCCCTTTACTTGACAACGTGATTTCTATTAAGTTCAAATCACGACATCTTTCCAATCGATTTTTTCCTTTTAAAAGCGAACCTCTCTAATTTGGCAAAATAACCATGAACATAATAAGTACACACTTCGTATTTATTTCAAATAAATGAAAGAAAAAGTAATGAGTGTTCTCGTTTTTTACTTATTAGTCGTGTATTTTTTTTCTCATAAAATCAAGAATGATATATTAATGAGACGTATATAAGGTAGGAAATGATAAATTAATAAGACGTATATAAAGTAGGAAATGATAAAAGGAATTTCAATCGTAAGTTCTAACTCCATCCTACAAATTATTCGCCATTAATTAAAATAAATATTAAATCTATTTATATGCATTCATTAAGCCATTGATCGCTTGATAGGATTTTTATTATTATTTTTTTATATTGGATTTTTATTATGAAGTTCAGTAAAGATCAAAAAGGTAATTTGATTTTTTTTTCTATTTTTTTAAGGAATCATTTCTAATACTTAATAGATAATTAAAACAAAAAAGAGAAAATTGAAATTATATTTCTGTCAATGTGTAAAATACATATCTTATAATAAAAAAATAAACAAGCATAAATATTTTCTCTTTCTTAATATTTAAAAGTTCGTTATTTTTTCGCAATTAAATCGGGCTATTTTCGTGTCATGTCAGAACGCAGCCTTGTATCTTCCTCTATGGGGAGTGCTGACCATCAGTGGTGGAATTTTCTTTGGCACTTAAAATTAATTCCCCGTAAAATCAAACTTTTTGCTTAGAGGAGTCTTTCATGATTTGGAAAGACAGGAACGCCCATGTCCATGATGCTACAATTATGCAATCTGTCCAGATTCCGGAAACTGCGAGTTCTTGATCGTTTGATTTTCAATCTGCCCAGCTTGAAGTAAGGATTCCGGAGACAAATGATTCGGTAAATGCAGTTCATGCTGTCTCCGGAGTATCCGCTCTATATGACATTAAGATCTTGATGAATGATGCAGATGGTGATTCTTCTAGTCACATTTCACGTAGTTGTAATGGAGTTGTCTACACATTAGCAAAGTTATTGTTTTCTTCAAGAGAATATCGTTATTGGTTAGAAGAATATCTCAGTTGTATTGCTTCTTATGTAAGTGTCGATATGTGGCTGATTCTATTTAATGCATTCTAATTTCCCTTTTAAAAAAAATTCCTTCAAAATAAGATAACAAGTAGATTGAAATTTTACAGAAAAAATTAAGGGTTTGTGTAATATATATCTAGAAGATTTGTTTTTAATTTTTTTAAAAAATTATCTTTTAGTTTAAAATCTTTTTCAAAGTAATTTTTGAAAATAAAAATATCTCTAACAACACATTTAGTTTGATTGAATGGTCATTGAAATTGAATGACAATTCTTAAGCATCTCCAATGCAATACTATAAATGATGTGTCAATTATAAATTTTAACATTTGATTATGGAAAAAAGTAGATTTAGTATTTTAAATAACATTATGCATAATAAAAATGAAACTAACATGTCATATCATATTTTTTGATGCCAATTATACAATTGTCATTAGCATTTGCATTAGAGATGGTCTAAAATCCAATCACTATTATCTTTGGTTGGACATAGAAATTGCTATTTTTATGGAATCGCTATCTCATTAAATAGTCAGTAACAATTCATAAAATAAACTAATTGAATAGTCATTACATTTTAAAACTGATATTAATTAAACTTCGCTCCGTAAATTATCCCTTATAATGTTCTAAAATTTACTTTAAATACCACCATCTCAATATAAAAACATATTTCTCTATTAACCTTAATGCAAACTCAATAACTCAAATAAATAAATAAAGCTCTTACTCATATTTAGTTTCTATACCATTTTGTTGATCTGATCATGGATAATACATGTGAGACCTTTAATGTTAGAATGATATCAATGCTGTTAAGTATATTATTTATATACCTCTATTGACTAATAGTTACGGCCATTCACTGGCTTTCTTAATTCTATTTTGGATCAATTTTAGATATATATTTTTTTTAAAAATTCACTTGTGGCTGAAAAAATAATAATCGTCAAAAATGAGTAATGTGGAAAATTGACTTTCCAAACATGTTTATAGATACTAGATTAAGGACTCTCATAACTCATTTAGATCATAACAATATTAACGTCCGAGACAAAATTAGAAATTAAAAGGAATACTTTCTAAATATGAGAATATAATTTATTCTCTTGAAAAAAATTATTACTAAAAGCAATATTATAGTTATATTCTTATAAAATAAAAAAATTTATTCTTCTAATTTGTGGCCTATAGTGAAATGAGATCCTGAATTCATCACCACTACCTTATTCAATTTCTAATAATAAAAACTCAGGATTGACTTGGTCATTTGCGTCACAAAAACTTACAAATCGTAGCCAAACCTTGACAATGATACAACTGTTATGTCACAGTAGATGCATGTCTAGAGTATTGATCATGTAGAATAGATTATCAAGGTTAATGACAATCAACATCAAGAATAATATAACATATCACTATCCGTTTTATGAAAAAGAAAGAGGGTTTTTCTCCGGTAAAGCCTCTCTCTCAATTGGGCATGTTTTTGACAGTTTGATATGGTTAAAATTATATCAAAATAAAAAAAATATATATTAATAATATATAGACAGTTTCTGATACAGGTTTGATGCTTAAAAACAGAGTCTTTTCAGTTTAAACTCGCACCGCATGTACTATTAATTAAAAACTGTGTTATCGATTGACGTTCGAGATTATAATCAAGACCATGAAAACTTGAAAAGTAAGGTCACTCTCAAAGCTGAATGGTATTGATTCTAGACTATATGAAACTGGTCTTCTAAGTTAGGAAAAGAAAGCAAGCTTGTGGTTCGGAATTAGAGGCGACGACTCAGGAACGTTGACAGTTTCCTTTGCGTGCTTTAAGGGCTATTTTCATTATTTATATTCGTTTTTTCGGTTTTTCTTGCCAAAGATGCTAAGTCGATGAATGGCTCATGAAGTTATTATGACGGTGTGGTATTTACGGTTAAACGGTTATTTATTTGTTTTGTTTTGTAGCTTTCACAAGTATCATATTTTTCCAACCTCCAGAAATTCTGAACATTTTGGTCATTCTTTTTCTTTTGGTCTGAAAATTCACCTGTCATATTGCCAATGTTAAGTTGATGACTTTGTGGAAGTTTCAAGATTCATACAGTAACGGGAATAGGACTTTTTGATAGGAAGGGTCAAAATTTTTTTTTATCATTATTATATTAACACTTATATATGTAACGGTTTTGATTATTAAATGCATGATATATTAACATATAAAAACATCAATATTACCTGTAAAAATGAAAAGAATATTGTATACACTTGCAAGTAACATTTTTTTCCTCAATAAAAAAACAGTAGTCATGTTAAATTCACATACCTCAAAATATCAATTTAAGACAAAGCAACAAAAGATTCATCACTCACATAATAGAAACTAATAGAAACTCAAGAGCCTTTATGAAGGCATTCCATTTCGCTCTAACTAAAGATAGTACAATCCCTTAATCAACAATAAGAACAAGCGGGTGTTAAAACGAGAAAATTTAAATAGATTGTCATGCTATGTATCCTAACTGAAAAAGGATCACAAAATCTTCCCTAAATGAACGGAAAAATAAACCCTAAATGAAAAAAATGTTTTCAAAGAGAATTCATAATATGAAATTTGATTAGAGTTTGTGCTTTTTACTTCTAATAATCCGAAAAAAAAAAAAAAAGATTTGAGAGATTTTCTCTAGAGAAGTCTGGTTGGAGAGTCTGTGCATTTTATCACGAGCCAAACAGAGGGGGAGAGAGAGTGAAGAAACGAGAAAGGTGAAGAGGAGAAGGATAGAATAAGATTTTTTTTTTTTTTTTTTTGAGTATGAGAGATAAATCTTTTTAAAACATGAATTTTTTGTTTTTTGAATTTTTAAGATTAGACAACGATTTAAAAAAAACAAAAAACAAAAATAATAAATATGGTTATTCTGTTTTTTAGTTAAAAAAATAAAAAAAACAATTTAATTAAACAATACTTAAGCAACTCTAGTATATTAAAAAAAATTTATGGCATGTTTAGTTTGTTAATTTGAGTTTTTAATTCGAGATTAGATGTGACTTTATGTAAAAACTTTTTATTATAATAAAAAAATTAGATATAATTATTTTTGATAACTTTTTATTATAATAAAACTCGAATCAATAAAATGAACAGGGCTTTAGCATTTAGTCGGCCATCATTGGATTCATATGAAAGAAACTGTGATATTCATGATTAAGCGGTTATCTACGCTCCTCCTTTAAAATTAAAAATAAAAATACACAAGTCTCAGGTTTTTTGTCTTTTCCACCTCTAGAAAGTCTTAATACTTTTTTTTCAATTTTCTAGAGAAATAGTAAAATTTTCTAAATAGTAGATATATATATATATATATTTGAATAACTATCTCTGCCCTTTAATAGAAAATCACTTGCGGTGCCTTGTCCAACAACTGTTATCAATTAAACCATACAATGAAATTAAAATTTAAGAATTTTTTTAAGGAAAATTCTTTAGTATGCATGTTGTATCGGTAGGCCAAGTTTTTTTAATCGTTAGATCTGTATATTTTTTTACTTTTATGTGATTTTATGCAGATTTAACAGATAAAAAACTTAATATATCAGTATGTTAACGTACGGAAAAAATTCTCTTTTTTCAATGGAATACTGTCAAAACCCAATAACTCTAAATCAAATTAATAAACAAAACTAGCAAGAATATATGCAACAGTATTCCCACTTGTACATATGAAACAAAATCTTATTTACTAGAATCGGTTGCTACTAGTCCGGGTTACCACAGAGATAGAGCAATTAGGGCAGAAAAAAACAACCTAGTTAGTGCACTAACTCAAACCTAGTTCTTGTATGTAATGTCCTGCTTACAAAGGAGCACTCCTACTAAGAAATGGAAAAGCAAATTTATTTCTTTGGGGTGAAAGGGCTATTCTATAATTTCTTTTACAAAATAAGTTATGCACAAACAGAAGATAAGAGCCCAAGAATGTCCTGAATAATCACCCTTCATCATCCAGCGAAACATCTGACCAGACAGCATTTTGATAGTTTAATACTCGAATTTTTTTTTTTTTTGTCGATTATTGCTTGAATTTAAAGAATCTTTTTTCCATTTTCATACACTGTATTTTGAGGTTATCAAAAAACTATAACTCGTATTTTAAACTATATCAAATTTATATCTTCACATTTCAAATCCATATATCCTTTTTTTTTTGGTTAAAGATTAATTTTGACCATGAAATTGACCTAAATATCCTTCACATTTTGAATTTTTATGTTTTCTTTTTTTAAAAATTTTTTTTCTTTAAGGATATTTAAATCGTTTGTGATCAACATAGACCATTAACCCAGAAAAAGGTATAAATGGCGCATAAATTTAAAATCTACAGATACAAATGTGATACAATCTAAAGTATTAGATATGGTCTGTTGACAACCTCAAAATATTGAAAAAATTGATATTATATCTTAGAGTTTTGATGGATTTTGAACATTCTATAGAGCCTAGTTTGGATGCACGTCCTTCGGACGTGCGTGCAATAAGGGATTAAAAAAAAAGGGAGAGGAGTGAAATAGTTTAATTGGTAGAGTGATTAATAAATTTAACATATTTTTTTTAAAAAAAATGATAAATTATAGTATAATTTGATATTTTAAGTTTTAAACATTATTAAAAACTTAAAAATACCCCTAAATCCCCTTTTCACCTCTCTCTTCTGCTGTCTATAGTCAAGTACACTATGGCCAGCATCGGCGGCCAACTCCAACGACCGGTGGCTGACTCCGGCGATCATCTCCAGCGACCGCGCGACTGTTTTTTGGCGACTATTTTCCAGCAATCATTTTTCGGCAACTGTTTTCCCAGTGGCCATTTAACATTGTATTTACCGGTAAATATTATATTTACTAGTAAATATCATATTTACCCAAAAATTCGGCCGCCGACTCCAGTGATCGTTTAACATCATTTAACATCGTTTAACATTCAGTCGCTGACTCCGGCTACTGTTGTCCGTTTAACACTGTATTTACCGATAAATACCGTATATACCAGTAAATACCATATTCACTAATAAGTATCATATTTACCCGAAGAGACACTGTATTGCTTATGTTTTTAGGCACTTGATCATGTCGACTACACAGCACCGCTCTGAAGCAGACCTCTAACCGCTCCAACAACGTATATGCAGATTGCTCGTGGGGACTAGCTCACTACGTTGCATAGCCCACGTGATCAACGGGGCTGATGTTGATACCCGCTTTTGTATCAGGCCCATTCGAGGGTCTAGGCCCAACCATGGCCTCACGCAACATTATTGAGCTCACTTCGTGGACCTAAGCCACGCTCGGGGAACTCTAGTAAGTTATCGTTTGGTGGGCCATGTGTGATCAAGTAGGCTTGTTTGTCATTTAATTCGATCCAATTTGAATCCCGCTTGGGGAGTTTTCAGAATTTATCAGATTAAATACAAATGGGTGAAGGAGAATTCCCAAAAAGCCTTCCTCCATTCCTTTTGGAAGCCCAAAAATTCCTAAGTCCACACCTACCTCTTCCTTTTTGTCAAGGTTGATTCGCAGTGTTTTGACTCCAACAGAGGCTCTACTCGCTCCAGACATGCCTAATAGAGGCTCCCTCCATGGCAGGCATGTCTCCTGGGGCATCCTCTTCACATCCAAGTACACCTAACGAAGCCTTTTCCATGTCAGACATCCTTCATTTGGACTTCCTCTCGCCCAGCTCACCATCGGAGAAATCTTCATTTGGAGCATGCTCACCCTTCGGAGCATCTTCACCCGGAGCAGCCTTTATCTGGAGCACGCTCACCATTAGAGCAGCTTCATCTGGAGCAAGTTTCGTGTCAGAGCCAACTTGACGGCTGCTTAGCCAATATCATATAAATCATCTCTAACAATGTATGACATGCTATCAGACCTTCAAAAGAGGAAGTCAAGGGGCACAAAGTTGAGTCAAACACTCTTGAGAATTTCAGACCTTCAAACTCTTCACGTCAGCTCTAAATCCGGAACTTTGCCTCCAAGTCTTTCCATTTTTAGATCTTTTCTTTGTCAATCCGGAAAGTCACCTGACCACTTTGCTCCAAAGGGAATTGCGTGTGCAGGTCTCAGTAAAAGTGCCACCGATTGGGCTTCAGAATAGCAACCATGGACCTTTCTTTGCATTTCCGGACCAACTCTTTTTCAACCCCGGAAAGGATTCTGATGACTTTGCTCCATTTGGATCGCGTATGCATGCTTCTTTCAGAGTGCCGCTGATTCACCTCCGAAGCAAATACCAAGAAGTCTTCGTTCCATTTTCGGCCAATCACTTCTTCAACTCCAGAAAGGTGTCAGAAGGCTTTGCTCCATCAGGATTGCTTGTACAGGCGTTCGTCAGAGCACGCCGTACGAACCTCCAGAGCTGCTGCCAAAATCCTACCAACTTCGCCTATAAATATTCTCATCTCCCTCATTTCAGATAACCTTTGAGAGCTTGAACTCTAATCACCCCATTATCGCCATCATCATCAGCCACTACCTTCTTTATATTTTCCTCTCTCTCTCATTAGCCCACTTCCTTTAGACTTCTTTAGTCTCTTGCTACAAAGACTTGAAGTTCTTCAAGCTCTTCAAAATTCTTTAAAGCTTCCAAGTGTTGACAGCCTTGGAAACTCCCCCAAAACACTTTTCAATCTATTTCCACCACCATCACAAAGTTCTTTGAAGTTGCTTCATACATTTTCCGGCAATGTTCAAGTCTTTATTTTTGGGGTCACTTCTACTCACCATAGTAGTAAGTACTTTGAGCGTCGTTCTCACTCTGAGAGCAACATGCACTACTCTTGGAGTTCACTTCACCAAAGCCTTATCCGCCTCACCAACTTCACTCTCACACTCTAACAAGCCTTATCCACCATTTGAGTCACCATATTCGCTCCTGGAGCAGCCCGCGCTCATCTCCAGAACACTGTTCTATCAAGGCACCTTCGGCCTCATTTTCTCCAGCTCCATCAACTACTTGGTCGCACCTCCCACCATTCTTCATCTCCGGAGTTCTTTTATTTGTGTTTGCGGATTCTCTAATGTATTTTGCAGAACATTTTCGTCATTTCGGCAACAAAGAAGGTCCTAGGACACGCGTCCTTCGGCCTAAGTTCAGCTAACCAACCCTACTTCTTCGTCAGAGGTCCTGTCATCATCATCTACTTCGAAACTCAGACATGTTGGATCCGCTTTCGACAAACTGCGTGCTTACGTGTGTCAACCCCCGACACGTCGATCCATTATTATGTTCATTGCCATTGAAAACGCTTGAAAATTAAAATATTGTGCACACCACGTAGTAACTTTTGTAAAATTTCAAGGTCTTACGCGATAAATAGGCGACTATCTTCGTTGAATTTCAAAAATCCATCGTAAATTTTAATATTATCAAAAGTGTTAAAAGTCTAGATTTCAAGAATCAATTACCTTAGAAAATAGACTATAAATGGTTACTTTTTAAAAAGTCAAGGATATTAACAGTAAAACTTCTCACTTTTTTGTTATTACTAGTTGGAGGCCACGTGGTTTGCACGTGGGTATATAATTATTATTTTTCATATATAATATTATTAATGTTAAATTTATAAAGGTTGAGCTTTTTTTTAATTACTTATTTTTTTAAGATTTAATGGAAGTATTCAACTGATTAATAAGAAATAAAAAATTCAAAGTATAACATAATATGTATTTACTTTGACCTATTTAGAAACTAATTAGGAATACATATAAAAAAAAAAGAAAAAAGATGTTTATATAAGTACATGAGGATAAATTCAAGAAAAAGATTATTGTAGTCGGTTAATTTTTCTTTTTGAATCAATATATTTTAAAGCATGAAAAGATAATACAAATATCAATTTATATACATAGTCTTTAAAGCCAGGCAGTTAGAAGAAAGCAAGTATATAAAAATGCGACGTTTAATAAATTGATATTCTAAACTTGCAACAGAAAAAAAGTGGGAAATTTAACAAAATTGATTCATTTAGGAAAATTAGAAGGAAATAAAATATTTGAATGGAACATATATTTTAATATAAGATTTTGAGAAATATTATAAGATTCATATGAGAAAATAGTATTTTAGAAAACTACAAGAAAAAAAAAACGTTTAAATAAGATAAGTATTTAAAGGGAACATTTCTGAAAAAAAAAAAAACAAAATTCTGGAGAACTGCAAGAATTAATATTTAAGTGGATGGCACATTTTAGAAATGCTCTTTTAATAGATTGCATTAAAGAAACATTACTTTAGTAAAGCACATTACAAATGTAAGACTTCAAATAAAAATATATATATTTATGAAAATGCAGGTTTAAATTAGAATTTTAAAAGACATAGATAAATAGAGCATATTTAAATAAAAGAATTGGTGAGAAAAAAAAAAACAATAAAGATCTATTACGGATATATGTAAGAAGAAAAAGATATTAACTTTTTTGGCATAAAAATCAAATAACAACCTAATTAGGAATTCCAATGAGAAGGTATATATTTAAAAAAGTATTTCGTTACAATGGTCAACAAAAAAATATTTTTGAAAATCACTTTGGCTAATTAATATTTTAGAGAATCGCAAGAAAGATAAAAAAATAAGGATAAAATTAGAATAATGAGGATTTGTATGATATATATCTAAAAAAAATAATCTTATTAAGAGAAGAAAACAAAAATAAAAAAAGTAGGAAAAGGTAAGAAAAAAAAATAGAAATGACAAAATAACTTGACCAAGTTTTTGAGTAGTGATGGGAATAAACTCTATATGGGAGTTTCTTTGGTAGGAGCATAAAAACTAATTATCGTTAGTTTTTTATTTTTTAGCCGTTAAATCTGTATAAAAAACTGTATGTTTTGTATACTTTTTTAAGTTGAAGTGATTTTCACCGGATGTAATAGTTAGAAACTGATAGTATCATTAGAGACATCGATTAAAGAAAGTCCCTTTTAATATAAGTTATAGATAGATAGATTATAGATATAGATTTTTACGGCTGTGGCTTATGGCTTATAAGAGACTAAAACTGGTCGGCTTTGTTTCCTTTTCTTTAGAAGAATAAGATATTAACGACATCTATTATTTCCATCTTTTTGAAGAGAGCAATCATATTCTTACACTTTTTATTGAAAAAATTATTTTTGCTAAAGTAATAAAGTTAAAAACTTTTGCCAAAAAATACAACAACTTACATGATCCACTTTTTATTAGCAAGCACACTACTAGTTTTCTATAGCATTTATATTAGGCTCCACAAACTGACACTCAAAAAAGTATGTCAAATATCAAGCACATATTACTTAATACATTTTAACATATCTTTTACAATTAATATCAAGAATCCCATATTACTAACGCCACACAAAAAACGATCAAGAAACAAATCCAATAGATAGGAAGCATAATCGAAAGTTACACAAAGAAAACAAACACACAAACGATGAAAACCACGTTATTGTAAACAAAAAACGAACGAAGCAAAAAAATGGCAAAAAAAAAAAAAAAAAAAAAAAAATTCACACATAACAAGAATAAAGTTTTCAAGTAGAGAGACGATTATTAATGCCCGAAATAATAGAAAATGTTTAGGCAGCCAATGAAGGGAGAAGCTACTTAACTCAGCACTTTTTGACACACTTAAATGCACCGCATCACCAGGGAGAAGACAAAAATTAGCTAGCATCCCTTATTGTCTCATTTTGACTTAGTGATTTTAAAAAAATTATTTAGAAGTAATTGTTACAAAAAATAGCTGAGTGTTTGGTAAACTATAATTATAGTAGCTGTGCTAATTCTAAAATCAGTGTAATAGCGTTTGGTAAATTATAAGGTTAAATTGTTGTGGATAGCTAAAAATTACGACTATATTATATTATACTATAATATAATATATATAATTATAATATAATATATATTTATTATTATATTTAATATAATAAAAACTATTATTATATAATATATTATATAATTATGATATAGAAAATAATAATAATATTAAAATAATAATGGAAAGAATTAA